>NC_034410.1:137903138-137978185 GCF_002078875.1 Numida meleagris
AGAAAAGAAAAGAAAAGAAAAGAAAAGAAAAGAAAAGAAAAGAAAAGAAAAGAAAAGAAAAGAAAAGAAAAGAAAAGAAAAGAAAAGAAAAGACCTGAGAGGTTTGGAATCTATAGATCAGTCAAACATATCAGTGATAGCAGCTCAGAAGTTGTAAATGTGCTGTTTTCCAACCAAACATCTGCAGCTTTGCTCCTGTTCACTTCACCTCCACTGTGACCCCACTGCCTTGAGCTCAGCCCTATCATTGGTTACAGACTGAAAGGCTGTGAGGAAGGAAGAGCTTATGATACAATATCCTGGATGTGGGAAGAATATATTTCAGAGTATTTACCAGCATAAATAAACTAGCAGATAGCTGTGAAAATGTGTATGTTTTGCTTCATGAGAAGTTGAGATGTCAGTTCCTCATTGATAACAGGGACCGGTAGGATTTCCTTACTTCCCAGCGACCTTGT
Source organism: Numida meleagris (assembly GCF_002078875.1). Lineage (NCBI taxonomy): Eukaryota > Metazoa > Chordata > Aves > Galliformes > Numididae > Numida > Numida meleagris. The sequence goes on from NC_034410.1 coordinate 137,903,597, forward strand.
GGGAAGCTCAGAGGTTGCGGTAACAGGGTATCTTAGATGAAACATTGACCTATTGTCTATAGCGGGAAGAACACAGGAGAACTCTCAGCCATAGGGTTTCTTTCACAGCTGATTTACTGCCTTTATACTAATGCAGTTCTGCTGAGGCCCGTGCTATGACTCAACCAACCAGCCATGAAACAGAGCTCAGTTCTGCAGGATTTCACCAGCTACTTTTCCACAAAGCTAAGTATAACAGGTGCTGCACTCTAGGAGACAATTCAGGGCATGCCTTTTCCTTCTCTTGTCACAGAAACAGTCCTGCACTGTCTAAATACTCAGGCGTGTTATTTTACATGGTATGCAAAGAGAAGAGCTCCCAAAATCAAGAGCTGGCAGCGCTTCTCAAATGAGGGTTCAAGTACCTGCTGCAAGATCCTCAAAAGAGCGTACCCAGCCCTGGTCTATGGCATTCTCTGTGCAACTCAAAGGCCTTGTGAATCTGTAGCTATCACCCATATGAGTGTCCAAAAGCACACATGCTCTCCAGGACATGCAGGACATGGTGTGATCAGGCACAGCAGCTCACCCAGCTCTAGATAACTTCATACAACATTCCCTTGCTAAACAAAAAGCTGGACTCTGTTCATACAATTGCAGCCTCTCCACAGCAAAAAGATAGCTTGGTGTATCAACTGCAAGATTTTGTGGTTTAAACCCATTTCATCCTTCCAAATGCTTATTGTATCATAAGCAGGATAAGCAGTGCTTTACTTTTAAGACCACAACTGAGAATAGAGCTGAACCACTGTCACACGTTCACTAGTTAGTACTTCAGATGCATCTCAGACAGCATCTTGCCTGGTTTTTTTTGGAGAAGTTTTGCAACCTTACTTAGCATGGAGAAGCTCTATCATTTCCTGCAGGGCTTCTTCGTGATCTCTTCTTGTCACTGGCAGAACCATGGGCAACTGCGTTAGTCTGGTTTGCTTTTCAATTAGCGATCAGTCTGCAACCAGCAGAAGCCTTGAAAGAATTGATTGAAGGACTCACAACCAAATAGTATCAACTTGGACTCAGAGAGGGGAAATTTTCTACCAAAACCCACAGAAACAGAGATCAGAATGGAAAAAAAAAAAAAAAGAAAGAAATTCAGCACCACAAGTTAAAGCTAGTTGCAAAGAGTGTTAAACCTTGATAGATGGATTCAGACAACAGGATTTGTGATCGCAGTTTTCCATTGGTTTCTTTCCTGCTTGAAGGCAGAAATCTGAACTCGTCTGTTAGAAATATATACAGGATAGTGCATACAGTAACTTATTTGGCTTTTCATGAGAGAATAATAAACTTTCCAAGATAAATGTACTTTAAAGGAAACTACTGAAAAATGCTAAGGGTTATAATGAAGTCTTCATTAATGGTTAATGAGGGATAGACTCAAGGCAAAAACTTGCATCCACTTCCCCTGCACCACTGTGGTCTGACGGTCTTTAATGTTGTTACACAACAACACTTGTGGATGTAAGGAAGAAAACACCATTCCCCATTTTATTAATGCACAGAAGGAGAAGTACTCCCTTTCAAACTGAGTGAAGCTGCATGCTATAGATTTTGCTCTTCTCTCTCCCAAATCCCTCTCCCTTTCCTTTGCCAGACCTGATGATCATCAGACCTTTCCTTAAACAATTCATCTCATGAAGCTGCAAAGTACTACAAAAAAAAAAAACAAAAAAAAAACTTTTCTGCTGGTTTCATGAGTTGAGCTGGCTTAGCCAAATATCAACTGAGCACCAAAACAAACAGAGAAAAAAGGACAGCCCCACGTGCTGGAAATGGAGTTCTGAAAAGAAGGGAACAGAGCTTCCATTTTCTGGCAGCGGTAAGCTGCTGGACCAGATCAGCCCTAACAAGTTTGTAACTTCACTCAGAGACTGTAACAGAGGAGGGAACTGAATCTGGTTAGTGCCCTTAACATGTATCTGCTTTACTAAAGGCCAAGGGTTAACTTCTAGTGGTCTTAGATGGATGCTTTATGGTCTGAGCTCACAGTCTTTGACTTGTGGTGGGGAGATTCATAGTCAGTGCTTCTTCATGTGTGCAGTAAGAGATGCGTATTAGAGAAGATATTAAGTGGTCCTGAGAAAAAGGAAAATTTAGTCAACCGCTAAATGTTACTCAGCAGATGCTTACTTTCAGTGGCTATTTTACACACTAGAGAGAAAGATGGCCTTTTCTAAAAGCTCATCTCTTTCATTAAGGTGTAAAAGTGACAGTACTCTAAGGGTGTGATTACCTGAAACCCAAGAGATGTGTAACTTCCTTTTCTTTCTGGATTATCTCAGTGAGGCATATTATTGTGTGAACCCCAAAGCAGCTTTGTTGGCACAGGTGACGTGGTAGCAAGAAAATAGCCAGCAACCATCCTCATCAACCAACTTTTCCAAAGTAGCCAACAAACCATGTAATGGCACACTAAGAAAATCACCTGGGAAACCATATGCAGCCCAAGCAAAGCCAAGCAAAGCTAAGAAAAAATGGAATCTCACAGTCTCACTGGTTAACATGACAAAATTTGGGGAAAACATGTCAAATCATGCAAGAACTCTTACAGGATTACAAAACAAAGGAAAAAAGACTCAATCAAATGTTATCTATCCAAATAGCAAATAATAATAATAATAATAATCAGTGGTATGCAATTTTCCTATCCCAAACTGCATAGTGGAGGAGTTTCATTTTTCCTTGCTTTGGCAGGCATGTGTTTCAAAGCCTGGTCTTCTCACTTTTTGCACTGTGCCTGTAGCAAAATGGCACTTGATGACAGCATCACATGTTCTGAGTTTTTACAGTCATTAACGCTTTCAATTAAGCCACAGTGGCTTTAGAAGAGAAACTCCTAGTTTTCCTCACTGCTTTCTCTTCAATTTCCTCCTAGCTTCTGCATTAAAATAGCTGGATTTTGCAGCTTCAGGATTGCCTTTCTTCTGCCCTTTCGGACTTCTGTTTCCCATTCTGCAATACTGTGCAGTTCCTCTAAAGTTCTTGTCTTGCAGCAAGGTTTGAACACATGTTCCTTGGTTGTGCTTTAGCAGCATTCAGAGAAACTGAGGAGGAAAAAGGAGGAGCAGGAGTACACAAGGTTCAAAACCCTTCTTCTGCATTACGAAAGTCCTCTAGTCACTGCAAAGCACTTCCCAAGTTGTGTTTGCACTAAAAAGTGCTGGGTGCAGCAGCCAGAAACCTTCTCTGTTAAACCAGGCATTGCTAGAATGCACACAATGATGCTACAGATGAGTATTTGCCAGCTGTATGCAAATTAAGACAGCTGAAACCCTTTCGGGACTCAACTGATTTACAGAAACAAAACTTTAACTTCTTGTTGACTGCAAGAGACCTCAAAGGATATGTAGCCAGTGTTGGCCTTTGAATCTTTTTGGATCCAGTTCTACATTTTGTGTCTGCTTGATTACTGTGCAACAACTTGAATGAAAAGCAGAACTGGTGTTTTCTGTCTTGTTCACTGGAGGTATCCAGGCAGTATCCAGGCATCCCTTCATTTTCATCTTGATTCAAATCACAAGGACTGAGCCTTGTCTCACATTGAGTCCTACAAGCCAGGAGCAACCACAGTAAGGCCAGTGGGGAAGCATCACATGGTGAAATGTTTTTCCTTCTAGCACAGCAGGATGACTGTAGAATTACAGAATCATATCATAGAATCGTTTGAATTGGAAGGGCACTTAAAGGCCATCTAATCCAACTCCTCTGCAACGAAGAGGGTCACCTACAGCTACATCAGGCTGCTCAGAGCCCTGTCCAGCCTGACCTTGAATGTCTCCAAGGACAGGGGATCCACCACCCCTCTGGGCAACATGTTCCAGTGCTCCACTGTTACAGTCTTCCATACCAACAGAGGATCCTCTCACAAGGAGGAAATATTCAGCCTTACTTAAATGGATTTTTGCATCTCCTTTGCACCAGTGGAGTCATACAAAACACAAACAGTAAGGCCAAAGTATTGCCCTGCATTTCTATGGCTATTTGTTAAATAAAAAATGATCAGGGAGCAGTCTGCCACTGTAAGGCCAAGTAACACAGAGTGACCAAGCTGTATTATGCACCAGTTTGCTCTATGTGGCCCTAAAGTGTAAACGTTATTTTTAGGGGAATTTTTTTCAGCTCTCACATAAACTAATGTCACATTTTCATAGGATGAAACTAAGAAGATGTTTTTTTGCCTTCAGTGCAACATGAGAATTTACCGGGGCAGTCAACTGTTACACTCCTCTGGGACACAGGGGGCCAAACTCATGCCAGTCATGTCTATGCCACTTGTTGGAAAAACTGGAGCTATACTTCCAGCTTTGCCTGAGATAGTGCTGTTTGGCACATTTCCAGACCATGCCACAGATCACGATGGCAATTAAATAATACTGATCTCTTGTCCTGTGCAGTCTCTTCCCTTCTATTCACTAGCAACCTATGTCCAACAGATTTTACAGCGGCATTAAAATAGTGGCAGAGCACAACACAACCATCTATGCTTTGCTTGCTGACTGAAGGCTGATAGGTGAAGAGCTTTGAGAGCCCTAGATGAAAAATGCTCTGTGTAGACAATACAACACTAGCCTTGTTTGTTAGTTTCTGACAAGCTATGATTCAAATGCACAAGTCAAATGGTAAATTGGGTGAAAAGTTGCATTCTTTCTCAGGATTTCTTTTTCTTACTGAAAAAAAGATATCTACATTTCAGTGTCTAAAGTGCTTATAGGACTGTTCAAAGTTAAAACTGCAGTAGTAGGTGAAGGATTTCATGTGCTAATATGCACCCCCACTTTATGGACTATATTCTCCAGTGCAGAATATAACTCAGAAGAGGATAAACATTTTTTATTATGATAGTAGAAAGGTGCAGCATCACTGTGCTTTGTTCACAAATGGCAACACTCAGATAGGGAAGAGAAACAGAACAAAAGCCAAAAATTGTTGCATGAATGTAACTCGAAAAGATTCTAAGACAAGAAATCAAAACGTGTTGAGATATTTGATTTTTTGACAGATGTTGGTGTGTTCTGAGCATTTATTAAAATATGCCTCTTTCCTCACCTTCCTTCCCACCACAGTGAAACTACTGCAGACATCCAGTCCTATAACTATGAAATTTAGACAGAAGTAATCTTTATGAGCCTCACAACTGCAACATCCCAAAGTGTGCACTTTGCAAGCATTGAATGAATCATCACACACAGATGACAGGCAAGTCAGTTCAGATGAAAGTTTTGTAGGTGAGATTTTATCCTGTCTCTTCATACTGTGTGACATTTTAAATAGAGAGACTCAAAGCTATAATCCCGTTCGCAGAGCATCAGGACATGTTTCAGCAGAAAGAACAGCCTGCTACTGTCCATCTCCATCCACCAGCCTCCTGGGCTAGATTCAGCCATCAGTTCACTTAAAAGTCTTAAGTTTCCCACAATACTTTTATTAAAGGCTTCCTTCTTTCTACCAAACACTTCTTCGTCCCGAGAGCCTAGATCACTACAGAGCTGTATCAGCCTTTCAGGACATAAGTGAGAGAGGTCACAGACTTTTTCAGCCTTATCACTTCCATTTTTGGAGAAAGAGCACTGATTCCATTCCTTAATTTAGGGAAGTACACATCACCTCAGCTTTTCTGCCACAGATAGATTTTAGCAGTAGCTTGGAACATGATTGTCTTAAATGTACTCCCCAGGAGAGCCTGCTGGGTTGTAACATCTCCTTTGAGAGCCTTGGGGAGGTGCCATCCCTTCAGGCACTGCTGAGGACTCTTAGCATTGTCCATTATCATGTTTTCACTGGAAATAACACTATCTCCATTTAGTCCCCATTTGGACATAGGTTTGAAGGAACGGAGAAACCAGCATTCTTCACATACTGTGACTTTTATGATGATTGCACAAGACTCAAAGGCCTTTCATAATCCTATCCTTTCATAACACTTGCCAAGACACCATGGCCTTGATTCTTTACTTTCCAGTCTAATTTCAGATTCCTCTACAGTGACTCTGAAAGAGACTCCACCTTTAAACATCTCCTTTCCATCCCTGCTTAGGTCTTTTTATGCCACATTTATTTTGCAAAATTATGTATTTGTACTGGGCAGCAAGATTTTCCTACCAAGCAAATCAGGTACTCTAATGTAATACATTTATTTTTATGTCACTACTGTATATAGCTTTGTCTATCTGACTTTTTTATTAACAACTTGATCCTCTTTCCACCTCCAAACAAGTTCATTGCACTATTTGTGAAAGAGTCATTTCCCTAATTTTATCATTTTGTGCCTGTTGCCCGCACTACACATCTACATTTTAGCAATCAGTACAAACTGGAGAGTACAGATGAATCACCAACAGATTCAATAGCTGCCTGACTTTCTTAATTTGACTTGCAAGTGAGTCTGGAGGCTTTTTTGCTCATACCACACTACCAGACCTGCAAACAGCTCTTCAGCACAAACACTGCTTCACACAGTGTGTACCCTTGCGTAGGCTGTCCCTGTTTTCACCTTGGGTTACATGCTACACTAGAATAGAAAACATGAGTCAGAAAGGTTAAGGGTTAAACTGCTAAAAACAAAAGAGGAGAAAATTCATTCAGAAAACTGTGGTTTGTAATGGGTGAGAGGAAGTACTGTAAAATTTCTTGTAAAGCCACAATGGCCAGCTCATCAAAGGAAACCCCTCCTATCAGAGGCTTGCACAATGCCTCCTGAAGTCTGAACGGTTGCCAAGCCATGACCATGCAGTTAAGGGAGTGCAACAAAGAACCTCTAATTAAGAGAGTATTTCCATCTTCCTGTCCAGCTTACTCCCCATCTTCTTTTTTCTTCCTTCTCCTTGCATTAATTATTTTATAACAGCGCTAACTTTCTTGGCAATTTCCCTCTTTTTTTTTGCATTTTTACTCTGGCTGTCTTACAGGCTGAAATGAGATATTCTCTACATGGAAGCAAAGAGTCTCCAGAATTCTTTTCCACTCACTGGTTTGGAAAGACTGGCACTCACCAAACCAACATCATTAGCCTATAGCTCACTGTTTATCTTAAAAATATCCCAGCAGCTTTCTGCCGGTTCAGTCCACTGTGATGGCATTGAACATTGTAGACAGTATAGGAGTAAGACCATACAGCTGAATACCAGAAATGGAGGGCCACCACATTATTTCTTCCTTTCCGTTGTGAGAAACCAGTAATTCGGCTCAGCTCTTTAGGAAACCACTGCATCAGCGTGATAGAGGCTTGTCCTAGATTGCAGTGTGCTATGGTCAGCATACTGTTTACGTATACATATTTAGTGAAAAGCTGACTTTGTAGGCTCTGAGATGGGGCTTTCCTGGGATTTCTATTTTGGTAGAATCTGTGGAATGATGGTTTAGATTTGTTCTCCAGGCCTTTCATTTCTTCCCTTTTGACTTCCCCTTACTCTACCACAGAGTTCCTCCTCAAAAAATGTCAGTGTTCATCTCTCTAGATTGCAATGTGCCCTAAATGAACCAATGAGTTGCACAGCCTTGCTTGATGTAATCAGTCTTTCCTCATATTCCCATATGTTTGGCATAGACTGTTCCTGAGGTACAACTCCAAAATGCAAACTCAGTACTGTTCCCTTGAAATAGCACCTTACATACTTCAGCAAGATCCTTTTGAATTTTATTCCTATTCTCCAATATATCTATATCCTCATCAAGCTACTGTGATTGGAGATTAAGGAAGTATATTCAACTGCAGAATGTACATATCAAAAGTACAAGATTGAGAAAAAGTGCTTGTAGATTCACACTTTGCACAGCTTTCAGTTTGGAAATGAACCACAAATAATTGCTTTCTGAAAATAGTTTTCTAAGCAGTTTTGTTTCCACATTACTATAGCTTTATCCTGACTTCTTGTCCTCCTCCATTTACAAAAAAAATATATGAGTAAGAACAAAATGCCATTCTAGAAACTTAGTATATTTACAGCTTCACCCTTATTCTCAAAATGCCTTACTCTGAGATGCAGTCGATTCAAGAGTTTGATAATTTTTTTCTTTATTTCCTTTTCTGTTCCTGCAAGTTACAGCCAGCTAATTCCCAAAAGGAATCCTGTGATCTCAAACTGTTTGAAAGATGCACAGCAATATCAATACAGTCAATGAATGCTTTCGTGAGACTATTTCACACATTTCACAAGTATATCCAAATGAATTAGAAAACCATATAACTTGTAGGCTCACAATACTCTTTGGCTTTTCCGTGACTCATCCTAAAGCCAAAGCAATGGACAGCTGTCTGCTGAGTTATTTTTAGCTTTTATCAACTTGTGCAATTCTTTACTGCAAGCTTAGCAAATTTCCACAAACTGTCCTTAGAGCAGAGGCTGCAGATAAAAAAGAAAACAAAGTGTCAAAGATTGCATAGTAGATAATCTTTAGAAAGAGAGAGTGATGTGTGGGATATCAAGAGATGCTGTGTATTATACATTACTCCTAACAGTTTCCAGAGATTAGAGAATCCAGTTGCCATGCTGTTGGGGCTTTGGTTGGTTGGTTTTTTTTTAATGGAAATCACTGGTAATTTGGGGTTTTTAATGGTAGGCAACAGTCCAGTTGAATTCATTTGTCTAAAGACACACAAGTCAAATGTTTGCACTTGCTTGTATGTTGAATTCATTTGTCTAAAGACACACAAGTCAAATGTTTGCACTTGCTTGTATGTTTGTGAATATGCATGAATAAGATCTGGGGGCACTAAAAATGACTGAGTTCACAGTTCAAAATCTGGACCTTAGTCGTATACAGCTGGATAATATTGTTACAAATTACACAGCAACCGCATCAGCATGCAGAACATGGCACATCCATGCACAGGATCTATAGGCCTTTGGCTTCGTTTTCTTTTTCTATTCATTCTTGCTATTTATTTTTGGTTAAGTGGAAAGATGGCTACTATTAGAATCCTGACAACATTCTGAGCATCTTTTGCAATAAAACCTTCATTGTTTTTACTGACTTGAACTACAGTGAAGAACATGGGATTATTCTTGCATGCTATTAAAGAGTGGCTGCTCATGAAGTAATTTAGACCAATGGCAGAAATAGTACAGGCTCTTTCCTAGGCCTTACCATAGATTTCCTGCAAGACATTGGATAAATATCATTGTCTCTTAGGCTTCCCAACTGTGATTCAGATACTCCTTTTCTTCCATTTTTAGGCTATTTCACGTATAGGATTTTTTAACAGGGGGGATTGTATTTCTTTGTTCATACATATATTGCAGAAGGATAGTACTATTAAGAGTTTCTGTGATGTAAAGGTCTATGTACCGGGTTTCTGTGGTGTAAAGGTCTATGTACATTTCAGTTGTGGGAGGGCCAAGGACTGAATGTAGGTGAGCTCTGCAGCCACAGGCTGCTGCTGCTGGTGCTGGGGAGCAGGATGCACCCACAGGATGTCAAAAGAGGAACAGTATCTGCCTCCTTTATTAACCTCACAGTGGTTGCATGTGATGCTGCAAGGTCAGTTCTAACTCTCTCGTGTGAAACAAACCCCTTCCGCCTCATCTGTGCACGTATGGAGGTGTGTGCTGCGGTAGAATCTTTGCATTGTGCCTTTGAGTGGTGTGGATAGGAAGTACAAGCCAGAATGAAAAGTACACCGTGATGAAAAGCAGGTCCCACGCTCATCTCGATTTACTTGTGGCAGGCAAGGAGGAAGTGGTGCTGGGGTTATTGATGTGAGACAACACATGCTTACTTGCCAGGGCTCCTCTCTGCAAATTTTCTCAGCAGTCTCACAGCTTCATTCAGCCCGTTAGCTTTGGGTCTCTGCTACATTACCACCAAACCCAAATTGCTTCAAGTATAACCCCTAAACTTCATCACCCAGCACCTCTCTGTGCATCTACATTGTCAAGATGGATCATTCCTGGATTCGCACCTGGACTGCTTTATCCCCTTGTCCACAATTCTTATGTCAGGTTGCTCCCTGATGAGCTAGCCACAGAGTTGATGAACCACTTCCCTATGTAAGAAAGCCCTAAGATTTAAGGGAAGGTGAGGTAAGCTCTCCAGAATTTGCTCCAAGCCAGAATAAATCCAAGGAGCTGACATCAAATTGTGTTGGAGCAGGGCTCGCTGCCGAGTACAGGAAAGCAAGATGATTCTCCATTTGCTGCTGGATCTCCTGCCTCACACTTCCTTTACAGCCCCATCAGACAGTATCTAGGGAAGGAGAATCAGCTGGGCATATGCTACAGGCAAGTCTTAGTCCTGTCAGAGCACCAAACCTCCACTCATGAAAGGGCTACTACACAACATTTGTGTCACACAACATTTGGTATGTAACTGGCTAGCAAGTAGTGAAAAACTACCCTCTGTATGCTGATGATGGCATGTTTTGAAAAGTGTGTTTCATTATTTCACTTTGTTTAAACATAGCCTAGCACTAGGATACAGGGACTGAAAGAGAAATCAGCATATGGATCAACATGCTCTCGTGCAGCCCAACCAACTACTGTGTATTGGAGAGGTTAATTTTTCTGTCTTATAAGTTATTTAACATGGGGGAAATAAATATAGATACATTACACCGGTCATGCTCCTGCTGACAGCAATACATTTTATATTGGACTGGAACAGTGTTTGTGTCTAAAATCTTTCCCTGTAAAGTCAGAAATCACCTTTTACTTGTTCCTGGGCAATGCAGCTCAGTGTACCTGATGTCTTCATTTAAAATTTAAGACAGCCATAAAGACCATCATATAAACCTCCTTCTGTTGATACTAGTGTGAATTTCAGATGTAATGTTGAGAACTGGTATGCATTACGTGTTTTCCTTACCAGAAGCTAATGATGCTTCTCTTGTAAAATGTAACTTTTACTGTTTAACACATTTCTCTATTTTTTTCACTTGTTTTGTTGTTACTTTGTTTGTTTGCTTGTGTGTTTAATGGTCACCAGCACTGCTGCCTTTAACAACTGACCCGTAAGCCTGAGCTCCACAGTTAGGTGGCTATTGAACAAATGAAGGAGACCATAACTCAGGTAAGCAGTTATGCATGTGAATGCATTACTTTGTGTGCTTAATGCTTTGCATTAGCTTAGATTAAACAAGTGCTAAAGCATCTGTGTGACTAGCTCATGGATTGTCTCACTTACCTAGTCAATATTATTTAACACATTGATAAAAGGTATTTTAGAAACTCTTCCCTTGCTTGGTTCTGCTGTTTGACTGCTTCAGTGTTAATGTAGCTATGTTAAACTGTGTGAAGATGTGTGTTAACTGCCAACTGTGTTTTCTCTGAATTTATAAAAATGGTTAATGCTAAGCTGAGGTAGAGGTGGATTTGAGGCAGGGTGCCACTGACCACTGTAGGAGTTCATATATACCTCAGTCCAATCAGAGTGTGCCCACAGCAGGCTCAGGTTGACTGTGTCTAATGGGGGAGTGATGCAGGAGGGGCTATTAAATGTGGGCTAAGTCCAAGTCTAACCCCCAAACAGCAAGATGTCCAACAGGAACGGAGGTTGTTATGACCTGTGAAGCCTGCTCTTGATGTCACTATGAAGTCACAGTTAGATTGAAGTACATACACCACAGCCTGGAGAAGAAACTAAAAGAAACCCAAGGACAAGTGGAGGTCAAGGGAACATTTCTCTGAGAAATAAAGAATCAACTTCTGTATTAAATATCTTACTTTCATGTATATGACTACAACACCTCAGTAATATTAAAAAATGGTGTTCAGTGTGATATATAGTTGAATAGTATCTTCAATCAGTAGAAGCTAGGCTTAAAATAAATTTCAGTTCATGGATTATTGCTGGACCATGTAAGTTGAAAAGATAGGTTTTCCACTGCAAAAATTTATGACTCATTCAAAGCCACCAGAACAGATAAGTTGATGTATGCCTTATCTACAATAAAGAAAGTGATTGGGATGAATTCCCAAACAGGTGGTTATGTGAACGATGCAAAAGCTGAGATGTATGTACACGCTGAAGGAAGAACAGATTGGTTTTGGACTAGATTCAGAGAAGCTCCTCCCACAAGTAAAGAGTAGATACCGTGAAACAGCTGTAGTGATGAGAAAATAGAGCAATTACCTGGAATTCAGCCCAATACATTTCTGTACATTCTGATATTATACATGTACCAGAAATGTAATGGAAGTGGCACACGTAATAAGAGTTTATCTCAGCTTCAGTCAGCTGAGGCCCATGCACACAAAGGAGACAAAAAGGGTAAAGTGTGAACATTTTTATTCTTTTTTTTAGATCAACCACAGAAATCTGTAGGTGTAAAACCTCATGTTTTTTCAAACAACTTCATATTCTTATTCTTTTTTTTTCCATTTAAGAACAGTAACACTGTTAGTTTCAAAAATGTACTCACTTGCATTTCAAAAGCAGCAAGTATTAATAAGTACGTAGGTCACTCTGAAAGTAATGCCTCCTATTTATGTCCACAGAAACTAACTAATATAAAGAGCGCAAGAATACTAGTTGATAGAGAAATTCTCAGCTACAAAACACCATTTTTAATAGTCACCACCATTAGCTATGCATTTTTCCCAGCAATGAACAAGAGCCTGCATGCTGTACTGGTAGAAATCTGCATGGCCATCCAGGACATGGCTTTTCTTACATGTTGCTGTCACTGATGGTGAAATGCACCATCCACTGCCTCACTGTGCTCTCATCTACTGTTTGGTCTCCACAAACGTTCAACAAGCATCAATGAATGTAAATGGGTGCCATTTTTTCCACATGGAGGAATTTGATTCCCCACATTTGCTTCATATGCACTTCCACGCCAGACACCGTTCTGTTAGACTGCCTTTCTGCAGCCATCTATCACACAGCAACAACATGTAACAGAATATTGGTGGGAATGTTCTAGCTCTACTGCTGTACCACCAACATCCACCTCTGATATCGTGGTCCAACACAATAAAATAGGAGGCATTGCTTTCAGAGTGGCCCTCTGATTTTCAGTACATTTTCATAGAAAACAGAAATTTACAGTGGAGAGAAAGAGAATTCTTTCCTGTTATGGGCTAATTTATTAATATTTGCATAAACAATATCAAAACAAGACAATCAGTTATGTTCAGGTTTTGAAATGACATAAATCCCCTTCAATTTAAGCAATTTACACTAGGTTTTTTTGAACATACTTACATGCAGATCTTACTTAACTTCAGATCTGATACATGCTAGGGTGAAGCTGTAAACTCTAACATTTCCTACAGCCAGGGAGAAATTATGAACTTGAATTCATAAAAATAGACGAACAAAGTCCTAGAAGATGTTGAGTATCATTGGCCAGTGGGAAGTAATGGAGAACGCATTGGAAGGGAGAGCCCTAATCGGTGTCATTTCAGCACAATTCAGCTGATAAGCTGCATGCAACATGTTGAAAGCCACATATTCCTTCTATGTCTGCATTAGCTGCATACATGTCGTGAGTCTGCCACCCTGCCATGCTCCTAAGGGGAAGGTTTGTACAGCTCATATGACAGCTCATGTTTCTTCAGCCCCTTCATCTTCCACTGCAGCTGCACCACTGAGGCCAATTTAAGGAAGTGAATGCACCCCACAGGAGTTTATGCTGAAGGAGGTGCAATTTAAGGCTTCTTGCTGGTCCTTGCATCCAACATCTTCTTTGTAATTCACCTTGATGGAGGATCCCAGCTATTAAATTAGCAAGTGTGAATGGCACAGCAAGATTAGCACAAGGAAAGGCAGAGCTGTCACTGTATTTAAATGCAAATTATTATACTTTAAATGCATTTTCTTTGCAGGACACTGCACTATTTTTTACTGTGTTTCATAGGAAATGAAGTAAAACGAAAAGCCAAGATTACAGCACTTGCAGAAAAAATGAGTCCAGAGAAGCAGGTTATACCTGAATAGTATAAATGCAACTGATCTTCAGTTGCTCATTAACAACAGGGTTGTACTGTTTATTCTTATTGCAGTTGTAATTTTTAGGATTAGGCCTATCAATATTTATCCCTGTGTAACAGAACGCAAACATCCGGTCAGCCCTGGCAAAGTGTTATCCATCAAGCTGCAATTTCACTACGCTGTAGTCACAGAGCAAACAAAGGTTCCGTTTGTACAAGGAAGATGGAAGGGGACAGAGGGACAAGTGTGGCTACAGCCATAATTAACCTGTTGTGCAAGACATATGAAAGTGAGGCTCCTCCTTCAGATAACACTTCTCAGTGTTGCTGAATGGGGTTGAATTTTGGTCTTTTCAGTGTTGGTATTTTTTCCCCAGAGTGTGCAGGAGACACCAGAAAGTTCCCTCCCAGGACACCTGGGCATTTCCATCTGCTATGGCGCAGGGCTGCTCATATCTCCCGAGGGAGAAATATCCAGGGCTGAGGGACGCTGACGCAGTCACAAGCTCTAAGTATGATGACATTTTTAAAAATAGCAAAGCCAAACCACAAGCATCCTGGGCAAAGCCTGCTGAGTGACAAGGATTTGCCAGAGTAACAGAGCTCAAGGAAGATTTGAGGGGAACTCTACAGACTTAGCTGTTTCTCATAACACAAAGAATGTAAATGATGTAAATTCATGTAAATGATGGCAATAAAAATAAGGATATTTCTAGGAAAATATTTCCTGCCAAGAGTCATAAGCATTACTCAAGGTAAGGCTACTCTCACTTTAGACATTTAAAGAAGCTTAATAGGCTTAGCAATTCCGTAAATAAGAATATACCAAATGCAAACTGTTAATAAAAATATCATTAATGCATTTTTGTGATTTCCCACTGTTGTTTCTCTCTTCTATATAAACTGTACACTCCTCAGAGCAGAGACCACTTGGAGTCTGTGGTGTGAGTAGAAAAGCTAAGAAAAAAGAAAATTAATTTCTTCACTTACTAGTCTGACAATCAAAAATGCTCAGGGGGGACACAATAATTTGAGACCTGACATTAGAGTGAGGAAAAAATACAGCATATTTTATACATTTATTTTCATCTCCAGATGATTTTGACAACAGGAAAGTATTTGCCCAACATAGATGAACTGCATGGCCACTCATGTTAATATACTGCTGTTTAATGATTTTTTTTCGGTATTCATTTTAATATACTTGATGTTTACTTAGAAGGACATTAATAACACCAGAATATCTATCATATAGGAAATGCCTAATGAAATCTGCTACTTTTGTCAATGGATGTTTATGTTTCGAAGCCACACTAGATTGTTTATGCAAGATTTAGGGGAGAATGTTAGTGTTTTGTTAGTGACTAATAACAAGAGTGAAGTTAAATGGCAATTAGTATGGGTTGTTATTCTTATTACTATTGCTATTATTTACATTACATCAGGACACCCTGGGGCTTCAGATCGATGCTTGAAGCAGCTCAGCTGTTGCTACAAAGACTTAGGAATGAAGCAGTGTTTGATAATGGTAGGGACACCAGGCTGGGAGCCGATCAAACGAGCTGACTCTCTGCCAATTGCTCTCATGGTGAGCTATCCTGCAAGTAGTTGTGCTGGCTCCAACAAATTTTTGAATGAATGAAGTTGATAAGATTTCTGAACATGGCGTACTTATTCTCAGCAGCGCAGTCAGGATGAAACTGCATCTCTTGGTTTGTTGTTTTGGGGACTGATTCTTACTCATTTTTCTCCCAGTAGTTTCTTCAAATCATATGCAAAGGTAAAATCTTTACACACAACACATATAGCTTCTGAGAAGTTTTGCAGATCTCTGCCATCTCAGAAATGGATGCCTTTCTTTGAACGTGGATTTGAGAAATTTCCTTTTGAAAATTACAAATGCTTTTGCAATTTATGAAATGAGTCAGGGATTCGAAAATGGCATTTTCCTTCTTCCTTTGCAAGTCAAGGCCTGAGTTCATTATTTAAAGTTTTCCCTCCTTTCTTGCAAAAAATTTGAAATGATGCATCCTTGTTGCAAGGACATGTGAGAGCTGCCAGATTGCATCACAACAGGGACAATTCTGAGCATGGAAGCAAGATCCCAGAAAAGCTGAGGAGCTGCACTGGTATTTGGCTGTTCTTTGCCCACCCTAGGCTTCTTCTTCATGAGCAAGGACAAATGTTAATGCCTTCTGTGGAAAAAAAAATGCATGGTTTTTATCTGTGGAATTTGGCCCAACACGTCACTGACTTACATATAGGGCTCTAACCTTTTCTTTTTATATGTTAAAAAAAAATGTTCACATTGAAATCACAGGAAAATTGAGTCATGTTAATATCATGGGAAGGAAGGTATATTGCCACAGGAAAACATTTCCTTTTGTTAGTTACTGCTAAAGAATGAAATGCAAATTCTGAAAGCAGTTCCCTTTCTCCTTTCCCCCTTCCTCAGCACCACCATTTGCTGCACCCCTTCAACTGCTTTAAAGTCAACAGGAGTCATAGGTGCACAAGGAACCGAGCACCTCATCAACATACTGCGATTTTTAGCCATTATTAAATGTAAATCTAATATCAATATTTATTCCTGCTAAATATTAAAAATGTTTAGGCTTATGAGTCACCAGCTCTGTTCCAGTTAGTGCTTGCTCTACCACTTCCACCCTTGAATGGAACTAGAGATTTACAAATGATATCAGCAAAATCAACTGTTATGAAGAGGCAAGCATGGAATAACAACTGGGGAGATAACAATGTGCATCTGTCAGAGCCAGCGGGCTCCACTGTTGTCATTTCTCTGCCGCTGGGTTTACAGGAGGCTTGAGTGGTAAATCACAAAGAGCATGAATAAGCACAGAAGGATTTGCTCACAGTTTGTTCCACGCAAGCTGGAGGTTGCCATGGGAGACAGGAAGCATTTTTCGGGCACTCCCACAGCAATAAACGGTTGCCACTTAATGAACAAGTAGCAGCACGCTGTGTTGGGTTCACCAATAGGCCTGTGAGGTGACCAGCAAAAATACGGAGGGAGGATGGAAAGATGTCTTGCCCCCTCAGCTCTTAGGGATGCAACTCATGGTCCTGCTGAAGAGGGCAACCTGCTGTTTGCTGTAAGGCAGCAGGTTTAGTCTACTTTCCAGTGGACCAAGGGTCTGCATAATAAAAACTCATGCTGCAGTGTGTCACAGTCATCCTAAAGCTATAATGATGTCATGCAGACAGCAGAGAAGAAGCAGAAATTCAAAAGCCAGTTCCCATTTTTGACATAGGGTATTTACTGGGCTGCTGCACACAGAAATGAGAATGCTTTTGATCTCATAGTAGCACAGATCAGTGGCTGTCTGCCCAATGAGAAGGTCTGCTGTGCTAAAAATTCTTCTTCAGTCTGGGAAATGAGAATGGGTGGCACCTGGAGAAGATCTGGTAGTTTTCCTGTTTCCTGGGTTGAATGGTCCATCAGTGTTCCTGTAAATCTGGGTGGTGACTGTTCTGGCAGACACAGAGGTGCTGAGAACCATTTCTGGACCAGTAGAGAGACCCCTTTTCAGAAGGCACCACTGTAATTCTATTTTACTGGAATAACCAAGTGAGACATGACTAATCACTGGCTCCAAACGTAGCGGACAAACCAGGAGGAGGTAGCAGGAGTCTGTGGCTGTCTGAACTGTGAGACTGAGAAGCTGAGTTGAAAAAGCGCACAGAAGATACACGCCTTTAGATAGCTTAAGAAACCTAGCTTCTTATCTCAGTGATTAGACCCTGCAAGAGCATTGTGAATTCCAAGAACAAAAGATACAAATCCCCAAGCCAAAGGGACTGAAATAGAAGTCTACCATGAATCTCTTACTTCCTGAAGTGGTCCCCAAAGGTAGGGATAAATGCTCACAAGCAGGAAGACACATTGTGATTGTCTTTACCCAGACAAAGGCATCACTTTCCCAGGTCAAGATAATATCCCTTGAACATTTAAAGAACCTTCACTTATGTTTTCTTTTTATAGATCTGTTCCTTTTCTGGACTCCTCCTTGACTTTCCATTTTTCTTGCCTGCTGATTGGCTTCAGGAGCCATGTAATTTCACATGTTCTCTACTGATAAGATAGCTTATATCTCCCCCAGAGGAATGGTCTTACCTGAGTACAACAATACATGGAAAATACTGCAGACAACAGATTCATTTCGTTTATTACTTAGCTCTAACTATGTTGTTCTATGGTGAGAAAACACAGAACCTTACTGTTAGGAATATGTCTTGCTTGAAAGATCTTTCCACAAAGCTGCAAGGAGATCATATGCTTTGTCCTTCACGTGCAGAACAGAATCAAAGAGTGATATAGGAAGGGTGAGAAATGCCTGGTGTTTGTTTTTAGGCTCTATCAATCCTAAAAATTAAACAGAACAGACTTTGATTTTCACTCATATATTCTAAATCAGTTAAACTTCTCTTTGTGAAAAGTGTAAATGAATGAAAACATCTTTAAAAATAAATAACGTCAAAAGCAATACCACAAAAACAACCCACTGGAGGGAGCACACCTACTTACAGCATACAAAAACAAAATAAAATGAAAACACGTGTCCTTCCCATGCTATTTCTTATTCACGCCTACATGCCAACAGGCACCACATTACCTTCTCCCAGACAATGTATTGGAACCATAGAAACCTAAAATCATTTGAGCTGGAAGGTGCCCTAAAGGCCATCTAGTCCAACTCCCCTGCAATGAACAGAGACACCTACAGCTGGAGCAGGTACTCAGAGCCCCGTCCAGCCTGATCTTGAGCGTCTCCAGGGACTGGGCATCCACCACCTCTCTGGGCAACCTGTGCCAGTGCCTCACCATCCTTATTTGTAAAAAACATTTTCCTTCTATCCAATCTAAATCTCTCCCACTTTTAGTATGAAACGATTTGCCAGAAGATAACAGCACCAAGCTCCCAGGTTGTGCTTCTGCTTCTGATACCGGTCACAGAAGCTCTGGGTTTCAGGGAGATCCTTGCAGATTGGCCACTATGGAGCACAGCAGAGTACTTTGTAGCAAACCCTTCATCACAAAACAACCCAAGATTTAAGGAAATAAATCACACTGAGAAATGGAAATTTTACAACGCTTATCCAGTTTTAGAAACTTCCCAAACATTTCCCTAAGAAGACAACAACATTTGTCTCTAAGACTTATTCTTTATAGTAATCCTTGATTTATACCAAGAGTACAACATAAAAACCACTCTAAAGACAGAAGAATCTGAAGTTGCAAAACAGTGTCACAGAACTGGGAAAAAAACTGATGCTGAGACCTCTCTACATCCCACTACATTCAGCAGCCATTGCAGTTCCCTTACTGTATTTGTGCACCTACTTCCCCCTGATACCTAGGAGTTTGAGATGCATCTGGAAGGAAAATATATTTTCTCCTCTGTGCACAAGATTAGATGTTTCTTTCTTGTCAGCAAAGAGGAATTACTAACAATAGACCCAGTGGGTTATAGACTGCAGATGATCCGCTCTGACTGTTGCAACTGCATGGGAGAACACCTGGGCACGATGCCTTCCCGTATAATGATTTTAACTCAGTGCAACCAGAAATAAATATTTGGGCAATTCTGACTTAGAAACCTTTACTGCTGTTTCATTTTTGTTTTGAGGAAGAGGCTAAACTGGCACTGAAACCAGTAGCATTCATAGTTAGTTAAAGGCACTGAGATGAGTGTGCTTATGCAGAATACATTAGAAATCTCATAAAAAATGTGATCACAAAAAATTATTTTTGTGGTACAACTGAATTGAATGGAAGGACACAGTGAAGCCAGCTGAGTTCAGGTGAATGAGTTCAGCCAATGAGGCTGCAGGAGGACTGTCACCCAGTCTCCCTCTGGATCAGTGGAGAGACCTTTCCCGTGTTCCAACAAGCAATGAAGAGGACAAACTGTGCTCCCAGTGGGCTTCTTCCTCTGTCCCCCAGGGCAGGAGCCTACTGTACCAGACGAGATTCATTATTTTCATTCTAGCCTAAGTGTATATTTTATAGTTTATTAGGTATGATTTTTATTCATTGTTTTACAACATAATTATGGTCCACATTATATTTTCTTTTCTCTTTCCTCCTCTATCAATAAAAAAATCTCTTTTTCACTGTCAACATGACATGCAGAAGTTTCAATGAATCCATTACTGAACTTTTTTTTTTTTTTTTTTCAGGAAATCCATTGCCCTGTGGTGACTCGTCCCACTTCAACTTTCCTCCAATTCCACAAATTGCATCAAAGTTTCATCATCCCCTCATTCAGGTTTTCTCAGAAACATTACTCAACGGAGAAGAGTGTTCTGGTTGTTGAAAATGTTAAGGAACAATATTTTCTTACATTTTTGTGGCTGTTTTCTCTTTTGGAGAGAAAATATTATCGGAGAGGATGTTTCCCTGCTGATTACAGTTTCTTGTTTTTCCTCTTTCCCTACTTTTTGCATCTAGGATTTTTCCAATTCAAAATTTAAAGCAAGTTGCTTTACAAAGATGCTTGAAGCTGCAAAAATATTTTACTAAGCAATTGCATTGGAAAGCCTAAAGGGAAAAACTTTCCTTTCTCCTTCCTATAATCAAAGTCAAACAAAGAGATGGCAGGGTGATGGAGGAGTGCTGGTAACACTGAGGTCCTTCTGCTGGTTATGCAAGAACATGCTATCATCAGAGCCTCTGCTGACCCCAGTAAGGACAAGTTACAGGAGGAAATGATCCACTCCAGCCTGCAGCAGCTGGTCAGCAGGAAGGAGGGCTGCTATGTGGCACATTTATCTGAGCAAGCTGTGGAGATCACCTGCTGCTTGAGTTTTCTTTCTTCTCCAACTTACACTACAAGTCTTTTCCTCAATAACTTTTTTTTTTTTTTAAGGAATCTGATTTATTATCAGAGTATTCATAACAGCAGAAAAATCTCCCCTCAAGCTTTCCTTCCCTTCCCTCATGCCAAGTCCTCAGCCTCATTCCTTTTCCTCCCACTTTCTTCTCTGGCTCTTCTCCCGTGCCTTGCAGCCAGCACCTTTGAAGAGATACTCCTCCACCCCACTAGTTTCCCTGGCTATTCCTCCAGCATAATGGTGCCCTTGCTCCGAGACCTGTTCTCCTTTAGTGAACTTTGTCCTCATGTACCCTTATTACCTTGGGCCTCCATTCAGCCATCTCATAGAATCACAGAATCATAGAATGGCTTATGTTGGAAAGGATCTTAAAGATCACTGAGCTCCAACCCCCTGCCATGGGCTGGTTGCCACCCAGCAGATCAGGCTGCCTAGGGCCCCATCCAACCTGACCTTGAACGCCTCCAGGGATTGGGCATCCACAGCTGCTCTGGGCAGCCTGTGCCAGTGCCTCACCTCCCTCTGAGTAAAGAATTGCTTCCTAACATTTAACCTAAATTTCCCCTCTTTTATTTTAAAGCCATTCTCCTTTGTCCTTTCATTATTAGACTATGTAAAATGTTGCTCCCCTTCCAGCTTATAAGCTCCCTTCAAGTACTGGAAGGCCGTGATGAGGTCTCCCCGAAGCTTTCTCTTCTCCAGACCAAACAAGCCCAACTCCTCCAACATTTCTGCACAGGAGAGGTACTCCAGCCCTCTGATCATCTTCGTGGTCCTCCTCTGGACCTGCTCCAACAGTTCCACATCTTTCTTGTGCTGGGGGCCCCAGGCCTGGACGCCATACTCCAGATCTCTATAACTACCTGAAGGGAGGTTGTAGTGAGCTGGGGATCAGCCTCTTCTCTCTTGTAACTAGTGACAGGACGAGGGGGAATGGCCTCAAGTTGCGCCAGGGGAGATTTAGGCTGGACATTAGGAAACGCTACTTTTCTGAAAGAGTGGTCAGGTGCTGGAATGGGCTGCCCAGGGAGGTGGTTGAGTCACCGTCCCTGGAGGTATTCAAGAAACGTTTAGATATAGCATTGAGAGACATGGTTTAGTGGAGTTAGTAGTGGTGGGTGGATGGTTGGACTGGATGATCTTGTAGGTCTTTTCCAACCTAGCTAATTCTATGATTCTGTGATCTCCTTCCAGTGGCAGTGCATTCTCTACATGGAAATGTGGTCTCCCTTGGCATGAACAGCTGCCACCAGGCCTGGAGCTGAGCAAGGTGACTGAGTACAGACACTGGTGGTGCAGCTCTCTCCTTATGAACCTCAAGGGCCTCATTCAGCTCTAGGCCTGATGTAACTCTTTCAGTGGAATTGTTTGTTATGTGTGACAGCTGGGCTCAGAAGTGCTGTTGACTGAGTCCTGCTTCCCACAACTCTTGCAAGCCCTCTCTCACTCTATCAGAAAGGCCTATTGCAATCTCCCACCCCATCGCTCTATTCCATGTTGGTCTAGCTCACTGCTTCACTGCATCTGGTTTTCCCATATGTACACTTTACCTCTGCCACTGTCTCCTGCCCTCCCTGATATCCACTCTCACCATTACCAGGGGTTGTGTGTTCCCTGTGCTACATCCACCCCAATGAGGCATGGTTGAGCTCCTATCTCCTCTCCCACTTGTCTCTTATTTCTACTTCCACATCTACTCTATATTTCTGTCCCACAGCTTCCTTACTGCCCCTGGGTCTCATTTTACCAGGCAAAGCTCCCCCAGCCAGACTTTGCCCCACATAGCGCAGCTTTATCAAACCACTGCTGCTTGTTGCCTTCTCTGTCATTCCCTGTGTGACCCTCCAAATCCTTCTCCTTTCTCTCTAGGGCCCCGTCTCTCTAACCTCACCCTATCTCCCTAACCCTCCTAACCTATTCACATACTGCTACAACTTCCTCATCACCTCTTTGTAAAACTACTGCTTTTTTTTAGAAGTCTGGGATGCTTTTGCTGTTCCCGGGCAGTCTGTAACAGTTAATACCAATATTGCTGAGCATTTTAAGAAAGGAAAAGAAAAAAAATTATTCAACTTATGGCATCAGACAATCTGGGACCTTGATTTTTCTTTGAATCAGTATTTTCCAGGGTTCTGATTTGTACCCATTTTGACAGGGTTGTTCCTAGTGATGCTAAAGAATCTCTTGACATTTTGGGAGAGAAAATTACTGCACTAAAGTCAGACAAACCTCTGTGAATTATCTATTTTTTATGCAATGTCCCAGGTATCTGAGCAGGAAATAAAAGAGCAGTTGGCACCTCTGTGGCTGTTTAGGTGGAAAATATATGACTCCCCTCTTCAAGCCCAAAAGAGCAAAGCCATAAAAAGAAATCCCCTCTGTAGTCTTCAAGTGCCTTTGACAACACACACTGTTGTTGCACTGTTGTTGACTGTGCATGATTAGGAAGCACCCTCTCACCTTAGTCCCTGTGGGTACCACCTGTGCTAACACATAATGGCATCAAACGGTTTAGCAACAGATCTCAGCAACTGCCTTCACCGTCATTCAGAAGCAAAAAGAAGAGCAAGCATTGCTTCCCTGTTGCATGAGGGCTTCTTGGCTTTTCAAAGAGAACATCATTTGCATGCAGCCCATAACTCTTCTGTATGGGTCTCCATGTAGCTTCTATATCCATTTCTTGCTCATTTCTCAGGTGCCACAGCTGTATGCCAAGTTTTAAATCCTTGAGACTAGGAATGTCAGTGTTTCTAGTGCCAAATGGTAAAAAGTCAAATTTAAGGACTCATTAAACAGTATAAATGTCTGAAAAAATCAAGTACTTCTGAGGTTTCCAGGTGTGTTGGCTTCATATTTTCAACTGTACTCTATTTAACCAAATGAAAACGAGATTATTTCAGAAACACTTTGTTCCTGTGTAGAGCTGTGACTCTACAACATGCTTCAAACATTATTTATGGGAGGAGTTATTTATTTGGATGCTTTGCTTGGAAAGGGGAAAATTAATTTGGAAAGACTCAGAATACTTCTATCCTCCTATCTTAGAGCATTACTACCTCTACCCAGGTCATGAGGGGTGAAATTTTTCAACCAAGCTGCTGTATCTGCAACTAAGTTGTCTACATCTAAGATGCATTCCCCATTAGGCTTATGAACTGTACTCACTGTAGCAAATTAAGTCGAGTGAACAACAGATCCAGCCAAACCAATCTAGTTTACGGTACAGTTGATGACTGTCAGGACCTCCTGACTGTAGCTACTAAATTTTCACAGACCACACTGAGAAATGAAAAAAAAAAGATCAGGTACAGATACCTACACTGTAGTGTCAAAAATGAGGAGAGGTAAGCCCCACCTCAGCTTTCTGGGTGTATGTAAGCTACCTATCTGGTTCCAGCGCTGCTGATGAGGACTAGCCTATAGAGCTTAGGATGTAGTTTTTTCAGTCAGATGTAGACATCTGCACTGTCACACTGCAACCTCCACAGAGCAACCAGTTCTCTACTGGTCTAAAGGGAAGACCACTCTGGTGTCAGAGCCACCACTGTTTCCAAATTCATTAGTTGCTTCTAAGAATCCTCACATTCAATTTATGCAATTCATGCCACTGTTTCATTGCTTTTATCTTAAAGATTTTGTGGGTTTTTTTTCCTCCACAGCTTGTATTTTCCTCTTCCAATGAAAGCCCATCTGCCCATTCTGATTCTACCCTGGATATGTGAAACAGAACATATCCTCCTCCTCTGAATCATTCTTTCCCATATTTGAAAACTGTATAATCAAAATTATAAATTGATATAATACGTTCTATTTAAAAAATAAAGTCATTTAAATTCACAGGTCTTCATCTAACATAAAACTTCTAAATCAAGCCTGAAATAACTATTTTTTCTTCTGTGGATATTTCAACTCTAAAAAAAGAAATGTAGAAGTAAGAAAAAAAAAAGCATTTTTCATTTAGAAACTATGGAAAGATATTTCCAGGTTTAAAACACTATATAGTGTGTACAGAGTCATGTGATATTCTGTTTCAAAATAACCCTCTATTTCTGTACTAACAACATTTTATAAGAACATGAGCAACCTAACAGTCTGTCCAATGACCTTTCTAGGAAAAGGAGCTGGCACCATAAAGTTTTTTGTCTGCAGCAGCTTTTGTTCCTTCTAACTTCTCCCGATTGAGCTGTTCTGGAGGTCTGTGCACTAGACTAGGCTATAACTCCTTCCTTAAATTCTGTGAATTCTTGTCCCTAACAGCATTTACAAAGGAAGGTAAAACTGGCTTTCTGTGTGGGATTTTGCCAGCTTCTTTAAGCAGACATTGCTTATCCCAGGAAAAATTCAACAAGTGAAAGTAATGTTGTTTTTAGACCCATGCATACATTACTTTTTAAATCTTACTTATTTATTTCCTTAGGTGTGTATATAGACACATGGAGAGAGTTTTCTGTGCACACATAAATAATGTATTGTCTTCTAGAGTACAGTACACTATGAATATAAATCATGCCTGTAAAATCCTGTAGCACTCTTTCTTCTGTTACTGGCTATAATTTGTTTCAATCAATCTCAGAGTTTTGTATGAAATTTATTTCTCATCAGTTGATTTCTCCTTGTCTTCTTTTTTTCTCTTCTCAGCATTTAGCTGTGACTTGAACCATAAGTCAGCTTCATCACAAACCTTTTTAATTTTCAATCATTTTCCTTTTAAACTTGCTATTTATCAGGTCAACACTGCACTATTTGGATTGATAGTCTCCGAGGAGCTATTTACCTGCATGAAAACATCCCTTGGAAATACTAGCATTGGCAATATGCTGAATTCAGGTATGTTCCTACCAGCTCTGCATGAGGACATATTTACCTTGAGATACTGTCCCTTGAAATTCAGCCCAGTTTGTTTTGAGCTTCTCATTTGTTTATTTTTACCAGCAATCTGTATCAAAACAAGGCTTTCGAGAAGTGCCTGCCATGTGTGCCTTCTCCACAAACTCTGCCAATGGAAAGTTGTGTGTAAAAATAAAAAATCTATTTCCTACTGCTAATAAATATCTCGTTCCATTTTGTGAGGAGACAGCATATACTGCCTGTAAAAAAAAAATTAAAATGCTGTGAAAGGAAGGTTTCTAGAATCAGGCACATATGCTCTAGTCTCATACTTCAAATGCTACATAGAAACACTCAATAAATATGTCTACATCTCTTCTATCTGATCAATCCAGTTGGATGATGCAGTAAAGTTGCGACAAGATCTCTTGTAAAAGTGAATTCAACAGGGTGATGCTTTATTTTTTATTTTATTTTATTATTTAGTTCTATAGCCTTCCTGCTTTCACTTTTTAACCTTTTATTTTGATGTATATTGGGCACCATTTTTTTATGGAAATTACTGGGTTAGGCCTACATTTAGGAAAACATTTAAATGCATGCCTAATTTTAGAAGTGCAGGTATTCTCCTTGAAATCAATAGGCTTGCTTCTATAATTAACATTAAACATCTGCCTAAATATTTCTTGGCTTGGGTCTGCAATCTGTAACACAGATGGACAAACAGTGGTAGTCTGCTTGAAGATGTCGTAATGACAAAAAAGTCTCCATTATATCATTAATCTATCTGGATATTTATATGGCATCCATCTCTATAAAAAATACAGTACCTAGCCAAGAGTGATGTCATATTATTCCCCTGGATCTGTCCTAATTACTAGTTCTTCATTACTGGCCTTCCCAAGACAATCGGCTGAGCCACCCCAAATAATTGCATGAACATGCTGCATCCACTGCAAAAACACAGCTGAGCCCACTCCTGCTGGCTCCTTAAACCAAGCTCGCTAGCTTTGCACTGAAGGGAGAGGACAGTCTCAAAACCACAACTGCTGCACAGCAAAGAGCAGTTTCCAGCTGAGGGACAATGACAAGGATTTGGGGACAATAACCCCTTAAACCACTCCAGCCAAAGTGGCTGTCACTTGGTGCTGCACACTACATCCCTCCAAAGCAATGAACTCTTTTCCTGAAAATTCCCCCTGCTCCCAAAGTCTCTTGACTATAAACCATCCCATAGATAGGTAGTTAGCTGACTTCACATTCATAGCACAACAAATATTTCCCCTCCAGTGTCAAGCTGTTCAGGCTCCATGGGGGATAATTCCTGAAGTAAAGCAGTGATCTTCAAGACAGAAGTTTCTTTCCATTCCACAAAGAAGGGTTTGTTAATCATGCAGCTATTTAAAAAGTCACTCCCAAGATGTGCACCTGAGCTCAGAGCCTATAATTTATAATCTACCCACCCACACATGTACACTGCAATCAGATCAGTGTTCCCACCAAAAATTAACGTGCTGAAACACAAGACCCAGAACTGTTCCAAGCAGTGATAAAACATTCAAAGGAAAGGTACAGGATGGCTTCATAAATTTTGGGGGTTGCATAGGACAGAGGCATATGTACCCTTCTCCTGCTGGGGAGAAGTGCAAAAGTAGGAAGGCAAAGGAGAAAGTGTTTGCTTTGATCTCATCTCCTTTCCAAGTGAGGCCTTGATATAATGGAAATACGGTTCCCAATTCCAAAAGCAAATCAGTGGTTTAAAAAAGCTCTTAATGAAAGGGGTGAGGGCTACTCAGATAACCCTGAAAAACAAGCTTCTTGATCCATCTTTTTCCACCAAACATATCTACATGGGGAAAAAAAAAAAAACAATAAACAAGCTGCTAAACAAATCTTTCATTAGATCTTTCTAATAAGAAACTCAAAAAATAATATTGCCTTTGGAATTAATCTTATGCCCACATCTAGCTGAATAACTGAAGAGCTCTGTGGCAGAGATGCATCTTGGTCATATAAGCTTGTGTGATTTTGAACGACATCTCCCAGCAGATATTAGTTACTTCCCTTGGAAGAGCATAGTATAAATTTAAGCAGTTATATAAGGTGAACTTAGTAAACGCTTTACCTCTGTTTAGGATGAAGACAAATACTGATGTACCAGCATTTTTCAAGAGGCAGTAATTCTGTTTTTTCAAACTCATTTCAAACAAGACACTGCCAGCATCCTGCTGGCATTCTGGTGTGTGTCCTCACCAAAATAACCATGAACTTGAGTGTCCTCTAGTAGGATAGGTAGCTATAAAAGTTTCTGGCACTGGGGTACCCAAGCACAGCATAAATATTAATGGAATTATCCTTCCAACCTTGCTGTCAGGCTCTATTGCCCCCATTTTGCAAACAGAGAATTGAATTTCAAAGTTACTTGCCCGAGGCAAAACAGGGATTCTCTACTGGTGCCAAAATGGAGCCCACATTTCTTGAGCCTTCATCCAAGGTTTCTTTTCTTGTTTACCCTCTTACATGAGACACAAAAGCAATTTCTGATCGTCAGTATTTTCAGTTGGCCTGTTTCTAAGTTATTTTCTTTCACATGTGATCACAAAAGATGCCAAAGTGAGGTCTTATAATGGGGTAAGAGGTAGTTCTTTCAAATAAAGGTTCTGGGATTTAATTTGTAGTCTTGCCCTCTCCTTGGCTGTCAGTAAGTGCAGCCCCTGAAGAAAAAAGGAGTGCTCTCCATTGCACAACCTACAGTGATTGCTCTGGATGATTAAGAAGCAGTATTAATACATTCCATGGATGAACTACCCAATCTTCCTTACCCTGAGGGATAGAAACTAAAATCCTGGGCCTAGCTGAAGAAATCAAGGGAGCTGAAGAGCATCCTGGAGAAGAAATAATAGCATTGGATTGCATTTGTTAGACCTTTCCTTAGTGCGCTGACCAAATATGCAACAGTATATCAAATGCCTTGTAAAGAGGAAGAATAAGCAAATCTGACCCAAAGAGACTTAGATAAATGATGTTTTCCATTTGCTTAGGTTTATATCTCCCAAGTTTTGCTCTGAATTCTTCATTTGTCAAAACCTGCCCAGAATTGTTATATCTTACTAAATTCAAGTCCCAAATTTCTGATTGTCCTATTACACCATAACTCCAGGGAGATTTGCTCAAAATTTATTCCTGAATTCTGGAAGACCTTTAGCTGATGTAGAATAAGACTAAGATTTGTCATTCTAGCTACAATCAGAAGTAGGAGCCAGAAGAATCTTCAGATTCCCAAAGGTGGCATATCAACACCCACACTACTGAGGGGTTGTTAAGAATCTAATATGCAAACTTGTAAAATAAGTATGTTAACATTTCAAACACAACTATAAATCATGCATTTGGGACCCCTTAAGCTGAACATACACATCTTAATCATATGGTGGTTTTTAAGCAAGTATGACAATAACTTAAGACTAAGATTAAAAAGAAAGATTTCATTGTTCTCATTTTCAATGAGCATTATGCAAATCGGATGTATCTGAGTACAAAACCAGCCTGGAATTGTTTGCACTGAAGTCCAGCCTTCTTCTTCTAGGTACTTATTATGTCTCTCAACCTCATTATCTCCATCACTGGACACTTAAAAAAAAAAAAAGTATGGTTTCCAATACCATGCCTTTTCCCATCCCATCTGCACATTAAGAGCAGAAGAAAGACAAAGATTAGCTCAACTCTCACTTTACTAACAGCTTCTAGAGATAGATCAGTTGTGAAATGGTAACAAATTATTTAGTATTTCTTTTTTTTTCTCAGCCAGGACATGCTGATATCCTGATAGAAATATCCTCATTCCTTTTAGCTAATGTGCAGATGTGGGTCTTCTGTTCCAGATTTCCCTGTGTCCCATTATAGTGTTGGAAACTACCTGCTAAGTTGAGACGTGAAACAAATAATCTTCATGATTACTTCATGCTTTTGTCCTTGAGCTCTATTTGGTTTCATATCATAGAATCATAGAATCATAGAATCAAAAAGGTTGGAAAAGACCTCTAAGATCATCTAGTCCAACTGTCCACCTACTACCAATATTTCCTCACTAAACCATGTCCCTCAGTACCACTTCTAAATGTTTCTTGAATATCTCCAGGCATGGTGGCTCAACCACCTCCCTGAGCAGCCAGTTCCAGCACCTAATCGCTCTTTCAGAGACGAAATTTCCCCTAATATCCAAAGTGAACCTCCCCTGACACAACTTAAGGCCATTCCTTCTAGTCCTATCACTAGTTGCACAGAAGAAGAGGCCAACACCCACCTCTCCACAACCTCCTTTCAGGTATTTGTAGAGAGCAATAAGGTCTCCCTTGAGCCTTCTCCAGATTGAACAATTCCAGTTCCCTCAGACACTCCTGATAAGACTTGCGCTCCAGAGCCCTCACCAGCTTTGTTGCCCTTCTCTGGACACACTCAATTTCCTGTCTCCTGTAGCTTCAAATCACCCTTAGAGGAAAATAACCATATTTAGAATTAAACTTGGTACATCCTTTGAACTCCTATAGAAACTGGAAAGTGTACACCAACATTAGGCAGAGTATGTAGGGCACAATCTACTCCATAATACTTAGTTCATGTGGGGATATTTCTTTGTATACCTATTAATTAAGGTGTCATGAATTAATTAGGCATAATGCCACTAAAAAGCTATGATAAGCAGTGCATCTTACATGCTAATAGTATGGGCGTCACTTACATAAGTGAATCATCGCTATTTCCCAAATCAGCAATTATGCCATGCCCTATGGGTAAATGCCTTTCATAGAAATTATTCCCAGAACCTATCCAGAAAACATCTGAGACAGCACTGGAAGGAACATCACTAATCTATCTTTCTGCACCTATGTTGGAACCCTTTTGACCACTCAGGTCACCACCCCAGGTGTGAAGCCCTACTCCTACCTTTGAATTGTCTTTGGGATCATGGCACTGTCACGGCTCCTGCTCCCCAAGACTGAAACTACTACTTTTAGTGGTGGGTTTGTACCTACACCCAAATAGCAGTGCCCTGCTCTCAGAGTGACCACCTGTCAACGGTTTACGGGCGTTAGGCCCGATTCCATGACAAAGGGGACGGGGGACCCAAGGGCCCACGTCCCGGGAAAAGGGGAAAGGGGAAAAGGGTAGGGAGATGGCCCTGAGAGCAAAGAACAGCGGCAACAATCTGAGGAGAAACAAACTAATTTACTAAATAAAATATCGGAATGCAAAACAACACACTATAATACAATATAATTACAATTTAAGCTGATAAATCCAACACAGAGAGAGAGAATGTCCCAAAGTCAAGGTAGGCCTTACTCTACTACCGACGATAAGACAGCTGGAGAGCGAGGTGCTGCCAAGACGAGAGACGGCGGAAAAAAGGGGCGAGGTCTCGTGATCTGCAAGTTTTTATACTGCGAGCTTTTATCTTTTCCCTCCGGCTGGAAATGGTAACAGAGGAGCAAAGTACCGTGGGGACTGTAGTAGTCCTTCTCTTCTGAGGAACAGGTACATTCACTACATGATGTTATGATGTGGAGTACCAATAACCGAAAATCATAAAACCATGACACCACCCTTTTGTTAAAGACTACCAAGGAAGGGGCATGACAAAGTTAGAGAGGTTAAAGCATCAAGGCCTGTTAGATACCTCTGAGAATAAAAATGGTCCCTGTAACCCTACCAGCCAGGGAAGAGAACACATTAAGCTGCTCCAGGGGAGGTTCAGGTTGGATATTAGGAAAAATTTATTCTCAGAAAGAGTGATAATGCATTGGAACAGGCTGAGCAGAGAGGTGGTCCAGCATCTCTGGAGGTGTTCAAGAGATGTGGAGATGTGGCACTGATGGACATGGGTTAGTGGGCATGGTGGTGATGGGTTGATGGCTGGGCTAGATGATCTCATTGGTCTTTTCCAACCATAATAATTCTATGATTCTATGATCCTCCTGCTCCAAGCTGCAGGTACCAAATGGGTCACAAGTACTCAGGAACTTTGAAACTGAAGCCAGCCGATGAGGTATATGGATAATACTTGAGACCAGGAAGTTTTACTTTGTTTTTCCACCAAGAGATTAGCAAAATGATGGTAAGGAAAAGACTGCGATGTTTCAGTTGCTGTGCTGCTCTTCTATATTGTCCACCCAGGTGAGGTGGCTTACTCTTCCCTCAGGGAGAAACTAGTTCCCTTGTGTTACCTCATACTATGTCTCATCAGCATCTCCAGAGGTTTAGGGCAAACTCAGCTCTTCTTTTATTGCAAGTCATCTTTGGGTATCTACAGCATGAGCATGTACCTGAGGCACTCTAGCAGATCCATACAGAAAAAACAGGCATCTCTGTACTATGAGGTTCCATAGCAGTCAAGGATTTTGACATATAATTTGGGGGATTTGGGCACAAAAAAATCTGTCTCAACTAGAATCTGAGCAAGTAACTTTTCAGCTTCCATCCAAAGTGATTTTCCTGAAGTTGCACAGGAGAAACTGCAAAAGAAGTGAACTCAAACCCTCTCAGATTGCAGCTAATGCCCCTGTCATCAACCTCCCCTTCCTCATTTATAAGTAATTTAATCTCAGTGCTGGGCTCTGCTCATCTGGGATCAGCAGTGGTGTAAATTACTACAATAGGGACACTCAAGAAGCTGCACTCAATGCATTTTTACTCTGCTCACTAGTATATCAAAGCAAAGCGACAGAAGATACAAAGAAGAACGTTATTAGCATTGACCTAACTGCTTTGACTAATAACTGTCTACAGCAAAGCAATGTGGGATAAGGTGTTAAAAGATATGCATACATTACATTCCTCAAAAACCAAACTCAATGTGGTCTATAGGCATCTCTATTGCTTTAAATGAAATTAGTATTAGACCACAACATGGAATGGTTATGGGCAGAATGAGCTGTCAAGGAAAGGATGTACTTACGATTGCACTTGATGAAAAACGGAGAATAGGCTTTCCAAGGTACAGAGTGTTATTTTTACCGGGATGCTTTCTAAGCCCTTCTGTTCCCTGTGTGTCTTAATTCCTTTGTTACAAAAACCACAAACACCTTCCGGGCCAGGAAATCCAATATCTCTGCAAATAATTAGCTTTGCAAACAATAGACACAGAAAGCATTGTCACCACTTAGGAAATGCATGTGGCTAAAAGGTTTGCATGTAGATATTCCTGGCCCAAAAATGCAATGGTGAAACTGTCTAACAAAACAGTTAAAAGAGAGAATGAAGTAGATGGTGTTATAAACAACATATTTTTCAGTCTAATTTTTGGTTTTGTCATTAAATTAGGATGTTGGCAAGGTCAGCTGGATCTAGCCAAGTCCACACACAGCAGAAGGTCAGAGTGAGAACAGCAACCAGTCATCCTGCATGCTCCTTCCATGAGCAGTTAGTCAGACTCTCAGCTCTTCTGTAACACTTTTCCACACGCCAGCTCTCAGAACAGTGTTTAAAGAAAAGCTAGGGATCATTTTTACAGAAGAAGAAAGAAGCAGTCATGCCAAAGATCAATGCTAGAGTAAAATACAATCCCAGATCAGTATTTAGTGGCCTCAGTTGTCTGTGCCTGACTTTTGCTTCATAATAGAAAAAAAAAAATGCATTTAATTTCTAAGATCATAAAATGAAGGAAAACAAAAATGCATGCTAAATAACCAAAATCCAGATTTTATGTCTTTGATTGCTGTTGGATGTTATCTTCATGCCTGAAATAGGTGTGCATAGATTCATCGCAACTCAGTGGTCTTCCGATCTTCTGGTCTGGTCTGTAGAAGTATAACATCATAGCATCATGGAATCATTAAGGCTGGAAAAAAAACTCTAAGATCTTCTGGTCCAACCATCAACCCAACCCCACCATGCCCACTAACCATGTCCTTCAGTGCCACATCTACACAGCTCTTGAAGACCTCCAGTGACAGTGACTCCACCACCTCCCTGGGCAGCCTGTTCCAATGCATTATCAATTTTTCTGAGAAGAAAGTTTTCCTAATATCAAACCTGACATAAGATGAGTATTCTACAAATGACTTCAATGACACAAAATCTACCTTCATGTACCCTTTTATTACGACTACGTAGGAAACACACCTACAGTTAGACATTCACATGTGTAAAGGTCTTCAAATTCTTCACAGAACAAGAAGCTTGAATTTAGAGTCCCTTTTAGAAAATGAAACCCTCTGAAGGAGATGGAGGAGAATTGTCTGAGGATAAGTGTTTTTGGTTGAAAGATATCAGAACCTAAGTGTTGGTTGAAACCTACAAAATAAAACACAGATCTGAAAGTGAAGGCTCTGTTTCTTGGCAGGAGGACACAGAGTTGGATTCTCTAGGGTGAGAGGACAGCTTTGGTTGTTGCATGACCTGGATTTGAGACCTTTTCAGACTACCATCAACCTGACAGCCTTGGGAGATCACATTCTTCTGAGGATGCAAAGAAAAGCAGAGGTCCTGACAAGCTGAAATTTATTCAGACACATTTGGGGCATCCTGAAAGAAGAGACCACTCTCTGAGACTAATGGGAAACTAGGAAGATAGAAGCCCTGAAAGGCATTATTAAATCAGGAAGCTCAGAATATGTGCTTATATGTTGTTTTTTTTTCCCATTAAAGCATTTCAATTCTTTAGAACAGAGCACGAAAAATGCTGCTTGTTTTTTCAGCCCTCTAGCTCGTGAGGAATACAAAACTTGTAATTTTGTTTTGAAATGGGAATGGTTTCTCCTGGTCCTCAACTCTAATTCACATCCAAATCTATGTTATAGCAAAGGCTATTAATCTAGTGGATAAACTCAGCCACATCTTTTTTTTTTTTCCCTGATAGACTAAGTAAACATGAGGTCACTGCAAGGGTGCAAAAACTGTAACATAACAATGGAGTGGTGAATGGCTAGAGAACAAATCTTAGAAAATAAACCCAAGAGAGTCAGCACTGGTGCTAGTATGAACATCCATGTTCAAACAGTACTTCTTACCAAAGTCTAAACACTGAAATTATTCCTAACTCAGGCATGTTTAGTCCACAGAAGCCTAAAAACAAAAAGAATGAAGGAATTGCTGCATGCTTTCCCTGTTCATACTCTCTTGTGCTGCCTGTATTTTTCCTTTTTACTCCCATCCTATCTCAGAGACAGGATGCTGGGCTGGAGAGCCCTTTTGGATGACCTCGTACAGCTGCTTTGGTGCTCTTCTATTTATGCTGTGTTTCAGAGGAAGTGATTTTCTCTTATTCACGATCATTGTCAACAAACAGCAAAGCCTTCCAATGCTGTTTCTGACAGAGCTGACCTAAATGCTTGCATTCAAAGATTAGTCACACACCGCTGAAGTGAAAGAAAGAAAATGTAAACAGCCAGTGCTTTTGCCAAAAGTATGCAAGTGTCTGTGTGGGAAAGGATATGATATAAGAGCCTGTGTAATCATTCATTCTTTTATTAAAATAAAATCTTTCACAACAATTCCGAACATGATTTTTTTTTTTCAGGTATTGCTATTCATTAAACAAAGCTTGCCTGTGCAATTATCAAATATGTAAGACTTGTGATATCAGGTAGATCCCTCTATGGGTGTATTTCACATTGTCATTGTTTAATTATTAACCGACTCCATCGTGTTTTCTTTCGATATGTGTTCTTTATTTCAGGAATACATCCTGCAATATTAAATGGAAAGATAAGCTCAGCCAAGAATCTAAGGAATCAGATGAAAAGCAGGTTGTGTATGGTTCCTCATCTGTCTCCTCTCAGCTACCCCAAATTCTCAATGCAGCCAAGACAGAGAAAGGAAAGAAAATTCTCTGTGGAGAGTCATGCTGGGCTTTAGGGCTGAAGATACTCCTTTGTCCACCTCCTTCTCATCTCAGCCTCAATGATCTCACCAGAATGAAACTAAAAAACGTTGTACCATGAACCTTAAAGAAAAAAACACCTTGGAACTGTCTGTTAGGAGAAAGTTTTCTAATTTACAGTGTTGGATGCAGGTGTTTATTTGTCCCAACACATAGTTCAGGTGACTTGTACATGAAAAACAGAAGGTGTGATGAAGAGAAAGGTCAAGCTTTCTTAGTGTTGAAAGAGTTCATTTTGACATTGTCGTTGTGATGCAGAAGACTCACATTCAGATCCCCCCCCTTCACTCTGCTCAGAGTTTACCTGAATCAAAGACTTCTTATTTCTCAGAAGAGATGCTGAGAAGTTTACCACTCCATCTGAAGTGGTACTTTTTTATGTTTGAGTCACTCGAAGAGTTGCTGGAACCCACAGGTGCCACTCACTTCCAGGTGAGTGCCCTTAAGGCAGGCTGTGCTGCTGTCTTGAACATAAAAGTAAATGCACATGACTGTAAATGAATACTTGAAGGTTGATATAAAACAAAAAATGCTTCAATAGGAGTGGATAAGGAAGCAGCAGACCAGAATACCTACTGACCATCAGTGTCCACTCACAAAAGCAGATTTCCCATCTCTGCTTTCCTTGAAGTAAAAGGAAACTGTTAATACCTTAAGGGGTATTAAACCCCTTCAAAATATCCTAAGTGAGGGGTTTTAAAGGAAAAAAAATATTGTCAATTTATATGAATTTTATTAACTTCCTTTCCAGAATAATTTTCCAGAATTGGTCCTACTTTTGATTTACCAAAGGTTAAAAAAAAACAGTTTAATGTCAGCATAGTCTTCTGGGGGAATCTTGGTGTTTCCTGGAATCTTGAAGTTTTCTGGGAGAAAACTAAGCCAAGAAAATCCATGAGGACAATAATTTCCCATTCTCTACAACTCATGTCCCAACAATCTAATGTGCAGAGGCGGCCCCTGCAGTCCAGATAGCCTCCAAAGCACGTAGCTGGCAGATAGAACATCTGCAGCTCTGGAGCTGTAAAGACCTCGAGATGGATGGGGCTCCATCCCATTATCTGGAAACTTTCTAGATGAGGAAGATGTGCTGCCCGAAGAAACAAACTCATGCTTAATAGTAGATATGATCTGCACTTACCTAGCTCAGCTAATAGGTTTTCTAGATAGGGAAGAAATGCAGCTGAGCAGTTTCATGTCCACAGACCAATACCCTCTCTCATCGGTGACTTAAAATTCTTTTTCTCAAGAATATTTTCTGCAGACTGTCTTCCTCCTTCCTCAGTAAATTCATATCATTCCTCACATACTCAAAGCAGCAACACACTGAACATTCCCCTCTGTCCATTCTGCCTTATCAAGTTTCAGATTCCTAATTAAATATATACATTCGAAAAGTACAACTTAACCACTGGCAATTGATTCCCCTCAGAACAAAAAAGCCTCCCTCTAGAGCAAGTTACATGAAATCACTTGACTCAACAAGCTAAACTAACTTCCTTTTGCCTAGCCCAACCTTTTAGTAGCTGGCAATGCTCCAGTGCCTCTGATTAAGGGAAAAGACGCTGAAGGGCCAGATTTCTGAAGGTGCTGAACACCCACAGTACATGCTGATTTAAGCTGAGCCTGCAGATGTGGGGCCCCTTTGCCATCCTGTACTGTGGCATCTTCAGATCACTTTCTCTTGGTGTCATGGGTTATCAATTTCACCTGTATTTTTTTAGTTTTTTTTTCTTGGCCTATCAAAGTTAAATTCCACAGAACGGTGATGTTTATCTCTTTCTGAGCTGAGCTGCAGAGCAGTATTTGCATTTGAAACATCAAGTACTTCTACACCCATTTCTATAAACTGAACCACTAAAGGGTTTTTGAGTTTGCACCTGTACTTTCCATAGCTGCTTTGATTTATTCCAGCTAAAAGGAAAAATGCAAACGAGAGACTTTTACTTAAAGTGTTGGACTGGGCTTCCAAATGTGTGGGCTGAGGGCTTGGCTGTGCCATTTGTTCCTCATGCAGCTCATGCATATGAGCACTGCTTCTGTGCAATGGGGATGGTGTGGTTTCCTTTCTCCCAACCTTCTGCCCTTTCTCTTGAAGGACTAAAAGGCCTGCAGGATTACTTTGTATAGCACAAGAGGTTCAGTGCTCAAAATAGCGTGTGTAACCCCGGTGGGGATTTGCTGCAGAAACACCATCTCAAAAGCCCTGGCAATGCATGGCTGTCCCGGGGCACTCAGTCAGGTTGCTGTCATACATCTTAGGTGGATCACATCTGTTAGGAGAACAAACAACAAATGCAGAAGTGTTAAAAAGAAGGAATCTGGCTATGGAGGGTCAGAGAAACAGTGTCCCTAAATTCTTACTGCTTGCTGCTGACTGAATTGCCATTCCCTGGTTTGGAGATGCAGAAAGTCTCCGGACTAAGAGAGGAAAAGTCTTTGCCATAAACCACAGTTCCTCTGTATGCTTTATAGAAAGTCCAGAACAGGATTTAGTTGTCACATCACAAAAGAGAAAGAAAAAAAAAGGAATCTGAAAAAACAAATTATGATTCCTTAGAAATCACTGGGAGTGTCTCACTGAAAACCATGCAGTCAAAAGGAAACACTGAATGTTTGTGTCTTCCTGTGCTTCAAAGTCATTTTCTTCCCATTTGACTACAGAGAACACCATTTTGGCTGGCCCTGTGGCTCTGCATCAGGACTAAAGATGTGCCTTTCACAGTGACTCTGTGCTCATATGCACCTGAAATCTAAAGGGGAGCAGAAGGGGAGTGGAAATAAAGCTTTAACTTAGAATTAAATCAAAATAGAGGTTTTCTTCCATGTGTATTTATTTATTTATTTTTCTTTTCTTGTTGGTGGCATGAACTAAGTGGAAAAAAAAGGGGTAGGAGTAATTGATTTTCAGAGAAGACAAAAAATTAGCAAACAAGCTTAGCAATGTGTGCCATGGGATCACATGTACATAGGGGAAAAAATATTCAACTTCAGTGTTGTACAATTCTCCTACAACATCATCTATTTCTATGGCATAATAACAAGTCGCAGACAACAGTTTTCAAATAATTCAGCAAATATAAACAATTGCAATAGTGTTCAAGCATTTACTAACACTTTCAGTACTATAAAATCTGAGGTACAGTGGCATTCAGTGCTGGTGAGATCACGTAGAAGTCACAACTTTTAAATGCTAGCCATTTCACAGTTTAAGAGAACGTCATAAGTGCAGGACTGTAGGTGGATGGAGATGACTGTTCTGTTTGTACACTCAAGAGCCCAGTGAAGTCATCAGAGAGACTTCCATGGCTTGATCAGATTAACTACAGATTTCTCTTTTCCTGGGTAAATATTCATTTTCCAGATGAGAGGAACTTTGCAGAGGTTGCTAAAGTGTTGCTCAGAACTCTCTCTACAGCTTACAGTGCTCGAAGTTCTTGAACTTCTTCTTCTATATAAACTGCTGACAGATTTTCAATTGCCCACCTACCCTGTAAGGGTTAATGGTGTCTTCCATAAAGAACTATAAAGCTGAAAAGAAATTATTTTATAATCAGATACAAAACATTTCAGAATACAAATAAGGATAAAATTTCAGTGCTAATTTGATATATATTTTTTTTAATTCAGAAGAACAGAAACCTCGAGCGCCATTTTTTTATTTCTTGAATTCCAAGTGCAACAGAAGCAATGTGCACTATCAGTCTAAGTCAGGAGATGGCGATGTTGGAGATGATCTTAGTGCATCTCCCTTGGTTACATAACAGGTAATTTTGGGTGGTGCTGGAAATGCATCTCTGTATACTATGCTGTAGGTCTGCCAGATACTACCACACTGCTGGTGTCCCTTCTGGTCCAGGAACATTTGTCTCCAAAGTTGCCGTATTCAGTTTGCATCACTGCAGCCAAAGAAAAACTGCTGTCATGGGCTAGCAAGTATGGAAAGATGGATGCAATTCCTCATGCACTGGGGCAACAGTGACTTTTTGGAGATAAGAATAAAAGCACATAATCACAGAATCATAGAATCATAGAATGGTTTGGGTTGAAGGGACATCAAAGTCAACCGTGTTCTGACCTCCTGCCATAGGACCACAAGGTCAGACTGCCCAAGCCTCATCCAACCTGACCTTGAATGCCTGCAGAGATGGAGCACCCACAGCTTCTCTGGGCAGGCTGTGCCAGTGCCTCACCACTCTCTGAGTAAAGAATTTCTTCCTAACATCTAACCTAAATCTCCTTTCTTTTAGTTTAAAGCCATTCCTCCTTGTCCTATCACTATCAGATCATCTAAAAAGTCACTCTCCCTCATGTTTATAAGCTCCCTTCAAATACTGGAAGGGCACAATGAGGTCTCCCCAGAGCATTCTCTTCCCCAGACTGAACAAGCCCAACTCCCTCAACCTGTCTTCATTAAAGTGGTGCTCCAGGCCTCTTATCATCCTCATGGTCTCCTCTGGACCTGCTCCAGCAGCTCAACATCTCTCATATGCTGGAGGACCCAGACTTGGATGCAGTCCTTCAGATGGGGTCACATAGAATCATAGAATCACCAAGGCTGGAAAAGACCTACAAGATCATCCAGCACGACCATCCACCTATCACCAATAGTTCTCACTAAACCATGTCCCTCAACACAACATCTAAGTGTTTCTTGAACACCTCCAGAGTCTGTGACTGCACCACCTCCCTGGGCAGCCCATTCTAGTGCCTGACCACTCTTTCAGAAAAATAATATTTCCTAACATCCAACCTGAATCTCCCCTAGCACAGCTTGAGGCCATTCCCTCTTGTCCTCTCCCTAGTTACATGAGAGAAGAGGCCAACCCCCAGCTCACTACAACCTCCCTTCAGGAAGTTATAGAGAGCAATAAGGTCTCCCCTGAGCCTCCTCTTCTCCAGACTGAACAATCCCAGCTCCCTCAGCTGTTCCTCATAAGGCCTGCGCTCCAGACCCCTCACCAGCTTCATTGCCCTTCTCTAGACACATGAGGGCAAGTTGCTTCCTGATGCAGCTTCTGAGGTGCTTAAACTGACAGAGAGGAAAAGGTTAAAAATGGGCATTAAAGCTATTAACATTATTTAGGGGTGTTTCACTGAGGTTGGACTGCTTTGTATCCAGCCATGAAAAAAAGATGGTGCAAAAGGGTATGGGACCACAGATGGTCTCTTCTTACCCAGGTCTGAAACTAACATCCCACCTCTATTGCCTGCCTTTACCATGGCTATGGGAAGAATTTACGTGACCAACGACTGCATAACCACAGAGGTTTGGATGGTAACTTGGTCTTCATCTCCTGTGGAAAATGCCATCCAGGGCACAGGCAGGGGATTCTGCCAGGAGCCTGAGAACTGTCAGGCTAACCTGGCAGGCCCCTGCAAGGTCAGACAATCACATTGCTGTTTGCAGGTTGGCAGGTTTCATTTAGCCAGTTTAGGCTGGATTTAAACTGACTCATCCATGGTCATTTTAGATTTCAGGGAGAACGAGAAAGATACTGTACTCTGCACTGCATACAACGTATACAGGACAGGTATGGTTAATGCTCGCACAGATTCTGAGATGCTCCTGAATGTCACTGCTATAAGAAAACACTAGATAATTCCCACCAAATTATACAAGATTTACACTTTCATTTTCATGTGACTAAGTTTTGTGCTGAGAGTTTGGGATTGTTTGAACTTCTGACTCAAGGTGAAACCCATGGGTGAACTAGTTCATGACTAACTGAAGAGAA
The DNA here is from genome assembly GCF_002078875.1 of Numida meleagris. Classification (NCBI taxonomy): domain Eukaryota; kingdom Metazoa; phylum Chordata; class Aves; order Galliformes; family Numididae; genus Numida; species Numida meleagris. Next base: position 137,944,807 of record NC_034410.1, read on the forward strand.
AGTTCATGCAGCATCCTGGGAAGGATAACTGCCAGGCTTCACAACTCCTCATCTTGAGCACAAAAAGAAACATAGTGAGAAAACTTACAGAGTTAGAACGATCAGATTAAAGGATAGAAATAGTGTTCTTCAAACCCTGGTTCATGAACCTTTTGACAAACATGCTCAGAGATGCAAGTCTGAAGTGAAATTGCAAATCAGTACATTTTTTTCATTATTCCTGTCATCATCTTGCCAAATTTCCTGACAGGTTGGAAGAGCCCTCTGCTTTTGTCTGGCCCAAGCATTCTCACCCTCAGGATTAAGAGCAGCTGGCAGATGACTCTCATCACCTTGCCTCCTCTCAAGATAAACCTCCACAGGATAAATCCTGCAGTAGCAGGTGGGAATCTTTGCAATTAGCTCATCCACCAGAGAAATCACACAGACCCTGAAGGTCTGTCTCCTAAATGGTGGGGAAAATGCAGCCATAAACATGATATAAAGCAGAAGGGAATACTAAGCTGACTGAGGCTGAGGACTCCTTTATCCATCCCTTTCCTTTTCAGCCTCGTGCCTCGAAGAATCTCCTCCTTCTCCAACTCTTTACCTTTGACCATTCAGGCTGATGTATCTACCATGCCCAGCTACTTCTCTCCATAAATTCCTATCTCTAAAGCAGAATACGTTAACATCTGCTGAGATGACTGCCCCACGGATGTCCATCTGGTGTTAATGACTCAGTTATGGGGAGTGTACAGGCCGAGCCAAAGAGCAAGGAGAGTGGCTGGATACTGTCAACCTTTACTTGTCCGCATGTGAATATGATGCACTTCAGAATCAAGTCAGCTAAGCCTCATTTTCAAGAGCATAAGAGTTCCTTTAGGGATATCTCTACCTTGTAAGTATTTTAATATTTTTATGAGTCCCTGTTCCTCATCTCTAACAGCAATATTAACCCTCATCATTAAATGGGAAGCTGAAGAAATACATACTTATGGAAGACATTGTAATAGTGAGTTTCCACAAGATGCAAGGTCCACATAAATACCATAAATTTCAGATCTATTGTTCAAGACAGAGGAGGTTTTAGCTTCTGATTTTTCCAGCCTAGCATCAAGAGTCAAAGCCTGTTTAGCCCTCAGTGCTCTTATGGCATCTTGTGAGATCGGGCAATTTTATTATTTTTTTTTTAAGTGAGGTTTCTGGAAATGCCACAAAACCAAAACTTGTCATGGTCTTTCATTCACTCCTACTTCCAGTTTCAGACAAAAGAAGGAAGTTTAGAGGAGCAGAAAAGTACACAAACCAAATATAACTGAGCATTTGTGTGTCTATTAAAAGAACTTTTGGGGCAGAGGCATAGAGGGAATGGCTAGGGCAAGGTTTTGATTTCATCCTTGCTGGCTCCCATGCCCCTAATTAGGACTGAGCTCTTTGTAGGTAAATAACATTTAAGTGGAATTATTTCTGACCACTGGGGTCCTGCACTCTGCTATGCAGTGCCCTTTCATTAGGAATTAGCTGGTCTGATGCTGAATAAACACATTGTGTGTGGTGCAAGAGCTCTGATGTGGTCTCTGTTAATTACTCTGTCTAACCTACTGTAATCATGTGCCACTTAGCCACACACACCACAGGACTGCTTGAGAAGGGGAAGATTATGGTGAATGCACAGAGAATTTCTTAAAGGGAGAGACAGCATAAAGACATGCTACAAAATCTGTTTAAACTGGTGTCAGATATAATAATGAATGGGTAGTAATAGTAATAAATGTGTAGTGCTTTAGGAGAGCATTCACTATGTGCTGTGCCAACATCAGGCAATTAATTATATAACCAGGACCTTCTTTCTCACAAACACCCTCTTGACACCACTGAAGAGACCAGCCTGGCTTGCTCATTTGCAGGTTTTTTGGCACTGCCCTTGGCAGTGGTTTGTACTTGCAACTCTCCCTGTCATCTTCACCCTCAAATTACACTCTCATTCATGAGAACCTATTCAAAGGGTGCCTAGGTGCATGCTTAATGCTTTATTGCTGAGTTTTCCTCAGAAATGCCTACGGGTTTACATCACTGGAACAATAAACTTAAAGTCCACCATCCTCCTCTTCGTCACATCTCTTTTCTGGATCTCCATTTTCAGGAAGCTTTGCATGGAAGTCACCAACAGCCACCAATGTAATGGATCTTCACTGATCCAGAGATAGATAAGCACTAGCAGTCACTATCTCACATCATCAGCCATGTTAATACAGTCTTCACTTAGCTCTAAGTAAGTTAGGGTTATAATGATTTTTTGTTGTTGTTTGAAACAGACTGCCCAGCAAAGCTGTGGATACCCCATCCCTGGAGGTGTTCAAGGTCAGGTTGGATGGGGCCCTGGGCAGCCTGATCTGGTGGGTGGCAACCAGCCCACAGCAGGGGGTTGGAGCTTAATGTTCATTAAGGTCCATTCCAACCTCAGCCATTCTATGATTCTGTGATTCTATATCACCTTCTCTTGAGTGTGTGAATGACCTGAACCTCTGAAAATTGGACCAGTTTGGCCTGTACTAAAATGAGAAAAGTAGGCAGAAGCCTGGGTGTTTTGGACATTAGTATTAGTCCAGTGAAACAACTCCCGTGTTTAGTAATTGAACAGCCAGTCTTTATTGGGTGTCTCCAGACATGCAGCTGTTCTTTAATTATAGCAACACCAACTCCTCTCATCTGAACAGACCCCAACTTCAGATATCCTTGTTAAATCACTCAGCAATCTTGCTGTATCTCATTTCCCACACTGAAAAATAGGTGGCATTACTATTAACACTATTAATTATTAATACAACTATTAATATGTGTAAAGCCCCAAGGCTTCCAGATGAAAGGTGTTGGATAATGCTAAGGTGTTTTCCACACAGCCATGGGCTGTTAGCAACCAATTGAAATGAAAAGAGGTTATCAAATAGACAGACTTAAGGAGATTGGTCTGATCAAGTGAAGTATTGCCATGGGATAATGGTCTCCTGCTGCTACAGAAATTCTGAAACGTTAATCTCCAAGAAATATCACAAGGGATCTGAGACTTTTCTCTTCAAAGAAGGAGGCACTCACCTTGTCACAAACAGCATCTGACAGCTGTGATGCCCCGTTATGCTAAATCACTCAGTGAAATTGAATAATTTCATGCAACGGATGTCTGCAAAGCAGAATCATGGTTACTCGTTGGCTCCTTCCCATCAGCAAGCCTTGTGGAAATGCTGACAGTTCCAAATTAATTTTTTCTTTAACATTTATTTAATAATATTTACTGTGAGATTGTGGCAAAGAAAATTCACAGGAGAAATCACTGGGGTTTACTTGCCAGTGAGAGCAGCATCAAGTTCTGTTATGACACTGCTTTGTAGCTGACACTAGCTGGTTGCAAGAAGGTAACTACCATCAGTAGTATGGGGAATAAACCTGTTTTCAAGACTTTCCCACCATTTTCCTGCAGTGAGATGCTCTATCATTCCCTTTCCTCAGCTGGCCAGGGTGGAAAATAAGATAGAAAACTTACGGATCAAGAAAAGACCAACTACTGCCATGGCAAAACCAGTTAATAATTCATTTGGAAATGAAGAATCTGCGAACAGTGCTCCTTCAGAATAGGACCAACTATTCCTTAATCTCTCCAGAAGGCTTTGTTGTACCACTTGGGAGTAGCAAATTTCCCTTCTATCTGATCCTAGGTCCCCCTGAGCACAGCACTGCCCTTTCACATGGAGAGTTGGCCAGCTAGTGTGACACAGAGGATGGAAAGACCATCAGAACACAATGTGTATACACCTGTTCTCTGGTCTGTTCTTCATCTCAGAGTTTAGATACTTCCTAAAAGTCAAATGGAGTGCTGCCATAAATAGGCACCTCATCCAAACTGCTGTACAAATACACTGTGTATTTTCTATGGCACATTTAAGTCATTTCACCTTGGCATCTGTACACACTCTGCTCTTAGTACAGGATATTGTCAAACACTTCTCAGGTCCCTTGTAGGAAGTGATGGCTTTGCAAAGAGGTTGAAACACTCTGGTTGGAAATAGCATTCTGTAACAAATGGCTTGTACTAACCTTGTAAGCAGGATTTGAAGGCTGCATGCATGCATTTCTGCTTTTCGGACTGGTGGAGTTAATTGATTGCCCACAGCTCTACCCTAGAAAGCCAGACAGCCGGAACCATCAAGGACTCTTCTGCCTAAATGAATTAAGTAAATGAATTAAGCAATCAGACACAAAGGAGTGGGTGTGCAGCAATTGCCTATCATTTGAAATGCAAGGCACAAGTAATTGATTGTGCAGTTATCGTACCACACGACATACATACACATCCCTTGCTCTTGTTTATATCTTTTCAATGTGGGAAAAAGTAATTGCAAGACACAGAAGATAATTTGTCTTACCCTGTGTGGTAGCAACATCAATAGTCATTATTCTAAACTCTTCCTTCAAAATATGCTGGTCATTTCAACATAAAAAGAGAAAAACAATTCACTGCCTGAAGGAATCACAGTTTGTGCTGGATTCTGCCCTGCTGGAATAACACCTTGCTCCATCACTAGGGCTTAATGTAGGCAAAGCAGTCAGATTAAAAAGAAAAAAAAAAGAGAGAGTCTAATAGAATAGAAGTGAAAACGAGACAAATAGAAGGAGAACTTCGTTATTCTCTGCATGTTACCTGGTCGTTTTGATAGGCTACATCTTAAATATATGGACGCTGGCAGATGAGAAAGCACAGCAAAGCAAAAAAAAGAGGGGACAATTATGGCTGTGGCAATTTGGCCATTGGGATTTGATGACTGGCATTATTGACAGAGGAGATTGCAAACCTCCCCGTGGAAAGAGACAATGGAATACACTGAATAAATAAGACATGCTGAGAAAAAGTTATGAGGCTATATATCCTGGTTTATGTACAAGAGTATCCAACCCAGCTCTTCTAAGGAGCTTTCCACTAGCTTTATGGAAGCTAGATGAAGACAAGGATATTTGTACAGAGGTCAAGTTCTTTCTCATGTATCATTTTGGTTAAAAGTGATTTCTTTCTGGAAGCTTATGTTTCCAGTGAACAGGAACAGAATTCTCTGAATGCACAAATTCTGTTTAATTGTGTAGCTTCAGACAAAAACAGAGTTCTAAATAGGGACTGAAACAGTGTCAGTTTGCACATAGAGTCAGCATTTTGAAGGACAGAAGACCCTTACTCATATGCCATAGAACTGTGTCCTCTTACTCTTACATTTCCTCAGGTGAATATAATTGGGAAATATTGAACAAACATCAAAACAGCTCTGGGTGATCACCTTTCTGTGAAAGACACCTTTGGATTTTGGTTTCTCCTTTCCAAAAGCCGTTCTATCCTCATAAGTACTGCTCAGAATAAAGCTAAATGGAAAACTAGGGGTCCTTTCTGAGACCCGAGACAATCTTCAACTCCCCAAACTTAAAACATGAGTAGAAAACTTAGACAAAAATAAAGAAGAAAAAGAATATTTTTACTCTGCACAATGATATACTCATGCCTAATGACAGACGAATACATAAATATACGATGAGCACTGGAGAGGTGGAGGGCTGGACACTGTTCAGGGAAGCCGTTCCATTTTATTCACAGTATTTTCTGCTGTCTACCCACTCACATTTTGAGTGATTCAGTGTGTAGGCGCATAGCCACTGAAAATAGCAAGTAGAAGTGACCTGGCCAATATGGCAGAGATGTAAGAACCAGATGTAAGAATTCTTGTGTGTGTGAGGGAACAGAATGGTATGTATGTATAGGACAACATACATTTGTGCTCTACAAGCCTTGTCTAGACAGGTGGGATGGGAGGGATTTCATAGGAGCAATTTGATTTTAGATAGGAAACATCCAAGTACCTATGCGAAGGTTGAGAACTTCAGCTCAAAGACTTCAGGAGCCTGGGGCTTAGGTTTGGTTATGGATTTCCTTCATTTGCATTTTTTTCAAACTCTTTGATATTTGGCCAAAGTTAAACAAAAGCTTGAACATCCTTGGCTTTGCTGATATTTCTTATGTATGCATGTATGTATTTGTGCTCACATCTAGCTGTGTGACTTGTTATCTTAATGATGCAAATGCCTGTGGGATAGGGAGGTCTCTGCCACAGCTGATGATCTGGCATGGTTTGTCGTCCTCCACCAGGAGACAGACTGGGATGAGAATAGAGCTGTTCTTGTTTTCCATAATGTGAGAAGGAACTGCCCTGACTTCAGGCTAAAACAGAAAGAAAAATCCTCTTCGAGAATAGCAGAGAAATGGAGTTTTCAAGCCCATTTTCAGGAGCACATCTGTGCCCACTTTGCCAGAAATCAGAGGTAAATTATTGCCATGTCCTCTCTCCCATGAATATACACATACTGATAATGTAGGGTGGCCTCCAGCCAGTTCAGCTTGGAACCTTTGTTTTCAGGACTCCCTTGGAAGGGGGGTAACATTTTCCTAACAGGAACATTCTCAAAAGTACATTTTTTGGAATATAGCTCTGCCATCATCCTCTTTTATTGTATGGTGCTGCAAACCCAGGGCAGACAGACAGAAAAATAAATCAAGTGTTCTGAGCCTGCATATTCAGCCTTCACAGCAAACCCGTGTAAGAGTTGCTCAAATGGGAAAGTACTGATAAGGTGACCCAACTTCACAGAATTTTTAAGAGCTGTCCTCTGAACTTTGAAAGCCTCATTTGTAAAAGGTAAGATTGATGGCCCTGAAGAAGGCAGGAAAGAGCGACAAATTGTTGTCACCTAGGGAAGCCTTCCTGATAATTTTCCTTTCCGCTTCCAAGAACAGAGCATTTTAGAAACACCAGTGGACAATAACCATTTTCTGAGTCTATCTGACTTTAATTCTTGTTGATCTGAAATTTTGGGCTTTACTTAAGTAACTTTCATATACCTTTAAAGACTAAATCCTGATTGTGAAAGAACCTGTACACTTCAGATCTTTGTTCAGATGCTAAAAAAAAAGAAAAACCATCCACACATTTTTGAAACCAACTTTGTCATTTGCTAGGCATTATTATTATTTGCTAAGCATTGATGTTATTTCATCAGTTTTCATATTTCACTTGCAGCCCCTAGAGGGATAGGATAGTTCACTGATAAGTACAGTTTATTGATGAAAGATAGTCCAGCCCGGGTTCACCTGACCTAACTTGAGACAATTAAGTGAGATGTTTCATTTAGGACCAAACTCATTTGAGGCTTCTCCAATAATCAGTGGGGCACTGTGTGGGTGATACATACATTTGTCAGCCAGAGTTTCTCTGTGGAAGTCCTTCTCTTTCATGTCGATATATAAATAACTTAGACACCTGAAAGGTTGAAAGATAGGTAAGATAAATCTGGAGCTTAGGTGATCTTCCCAAGGCCAGAAAGCAGGAAACAGATCCAGGTATTGATCACAATTCTTTGAAAGCAGTATCTTTGTTATAAAAAACTGTTTAAACTTCTGGCAGTGGCCTCAGCATTTTTCCTAAAATGAGACAACAGTGCTGGAAAATGCTTCCACAAGAAGGAGTTTATTCAATTTATTTCTTTCATTAAAGTGTTGAAAATGATTATAAGATTTACCTACCTCTGAAATATTTATTAATTTTCCTGTGAAAGATCTAAGGAATATTCTCATTCTTTCCATTAGCTCTCAAATGTCTCCTATTAAAGTAACGCCTCCTATTTATTCCCATGGAAACCAACACAGATGAAAAAAGCACAAGAGCACTGGTTGATAGAGAAATTCTCAGCTCCAAAACACCATTTTTCAACATAGTGACCAGCAATGAACAACAGTCTGCATGCTGCACTGGGAAAAATCTTCATGGGTGTCCAGAAGATGGATTTTCTTACACATTGCTGTCACTGAAATGCACCACCCACTGCCTCACTTTTCATACATCCACTTTTTGGCGTCCACAAAGGTTCAGCAAGCATCAATGAATGTCAATGGGTGCAACCTTTTCTGCATGGAGGAATTCAGTTCCCCACCCTTTACTTCATTCGCATTTCCATGTCAGACACCATTTTGTCAAGCTGCCCCTCTGCTGCTGTCTGCTACATGGCAACAACATGTTAAGGAATATTGGTGGGAATGTTCCACCTCTACTGCCATACCAACAACATCCGCTTCTGATGTCAGAGGCCAACAAAATAAAATAAGACACATTACCTTCAGCACGGCCCTCATATTACCACACGAAGCCTAGTACAGCTTTACTGAAATCAGTTTCCTATCTCCCATACGGAGCAGTTTCGGCCATATGCACAGAGAAGGAAGGCTCCAGAAACCAGTCATGTCTCTGCAACAGCTGGAGTTGTGTGGCATACCCACGTCCTAAATGCAACCGAAAGGAAAAAATCTTCAACAATTTCATGATCATTGATTTCCAGAAAAAAAAAATTCATATTCAATTACTGAAATTTTGAAGCTATGTTGCAAAAAACAGAAACATTTCATTCAGATAATGACAATATGGGGTACATTGACATTTTTTCTAACCATTGAAGATTGCTTGAAACAACTCGGTATCATGAAATTTTACTTCTGACTTAATTTTTACAAAGGGCAGATACACACAAATAAAGTAATGATTACAGCAGACCAGAACAAAGGTCTGTCTGAGTCAGTGTGCAGCCCTTGACAGTTTATATTTTTCATTTGTAAATGCCAGCTAGATTGGACAAGAGAACAGAACAGCCAGAGACACAGTTGGCACAAATAGCCTGTGCACAACAAATGGATTGAAATATTCATGCATAAAATATGCAACAATCAGTTCCAAAGTTGTAAACAAATAGACATAGATGAAATAAAATTAATAAATTATTTGCAATGAATAATTTGGCCAGTTCTTATGGTTGTAATTTCTGTCTCGAGGAGGAAAAAGAATCTGAACTATATTTATACAACAGATTCTAATTCAGTATTTGGCAATAAAAGTTCAAAATTATAGCATGATAGGAAGGAGAAGTTCATAGCTTAGTAAAAGAAAAAAAGAAAAAAATTGCAAACTGGAGTATAGGAAGGATTTTGCACTCAATCTAGCTTTGGTGCTCATAGTTAATAGAATATATTTGAAGAAAATGTAGGGAGGGTAAAGAGGAGAGGCACCAAAATTAAGGAGGGAGGTCCCTCTCTACTCTGCTCTCGTGAAGCCCCACCTGGAGTACTGTGTCCAGGCCTGGGGCCTCCAGAACAAGGGAGATGTGGAGCACTGGAGCAGGTCCAGAGCAGGCCATGAGGATGATAAGAGGGCTGGACCTCTCTAATGAAGGCACGTTGAGGGAACTGGGCTTGTTCAGTCTGGAAAGAGAAGGCTCTGGAGAGACCTCATTGCAGCCTTCCAGCACTTGAAAGGAACTTATAAACATGAGGGAGAGTGACTTTTTACATGATCTGATAGTGATAGCACAAGGGGGAATGGCTTTAAACTAAGAGAAAGGAGATTTAGGTTAGATGTTAGGAAGAAATTCTTTACTCAGAGAATAGTGAGGCACTGGCACAGGCTGCCCAGAGAAGCTGTGGATGCCCCATCCACATTCAGGGCCAGACTGGATGGGGTCCTGGGCATCCTGATGTAGTGGGTGGCAGCCCTGCCCATGGCATGGGGTTGGAACTAGATCCCTTCTAACCCAAACCATTCTATGATTTTATGAATTATGTGAATGACACAGCAAATGCACTGCTGTGAGACACTAGAAGCTTGCTTAGCTGCTTCCTCAAGAAGGCAAGCAGCAAAAGACCTGACATTGGGAAATGTTACTGCTGGGAGACACTCCTAAGGCAAAAGACTGATTATCTCTTTCTTGATTGTCAGTGCATCCTTTAGCCAAATAAAAAATTGCTGTAGAATTGTGGAACATGGGAAGTCAAGCCTGATGTTATAGAAATGTGCAAGGACAGTTGTTTGTTTGCTCAGTAAAAATAATTTATACAGGCTTCTTCTTCCTGATAAAGAAAACTGAGTATCCAGCATTCAGGTTGTCCAGAATCCTGGCAGAAAGGTGATTTCATGTGGACAAGCCCATTGTTTTCACAAGGGAGAAGGCTTGTTACATATTTACACTCTGAAGAGATCACTGTCCTTCTGTACTGGAGTTGCTTCTGCTCTTGAGCAGACTTCAGCCATAGGTGAATTCAAAGTAAACAGGCAGCTGATCACAGGGAACTTTGTTCTGTGTTGACATCAGAAGTATTCATTGTGCCTGTGACCTAGAGAACAATGAACCCTACAAGTGCCAAAACCACCAGATCACCTATAAGAAAAGCCATGAGCACTCAGACGGTTTATGTCCAATGATCTGCTTGTCCTTGGATGGCCAAACAAATGAATTGTCCAAATGAACATCATCCATTAAAAATAAAGTGAAACCACGCTACACAGTTCTCAGAAAACTGCTCAGAAGAAAATTAATTTCCTCAGTAGTTTTGGTGCTTCTTTTCACCTGCTGCTCAGAGACCATTTCCAGCTGCCTGAGAGGGGTTTTCTCAGCAAGAACTGAGGTACCTAGAGGCTCTAGACACTCGAGGTTTAGTTGGTAACAGAGCAGCTGTCCTGAGGATCTGAATTTTGGATTTGAGCATTACAATTGGAAGTTAGGAGGTAACTGAGCTTTGCAGAACTCCAATTTCTTTAAAGTATGCAGTTAATAATATGGCATTAAAAAGCCTCAGTATCTTATCATCTTATTGAATGCTCCTTCCACTCCAGGACTTCGTGGCTAGTACTCTCAGTTCTCTTTATTTCCTAATTTCTTTCTGTCTAGTTTGTCCATTTAGAATAGTACATGATGCTTCACCTCTGGTACAAAATTGTCATGATGTCTTCTTTTCCTCTACCTTCAGTATCCTTTTTATATCTTTTTCTTTAACACCACCAAAAAATATCCTTCCTCAGTTATCTTCTAGATGCCAAAAGCAATTTAAAGAAGAAACACAACTGAAGCTAATACCTCTAAATAATTTTCCTTGCAGTAGTTGTACACTGGAAACATTTTGTTCTTACACTTGCTCACCTAACTTAGCAGGAACTTATTCCTCAGATGTCATGTACCTGAAATCACAGTGAAATTACATTGCACAGAATGAGTACAGCTGAATCAAACAGGGTGTTCAATTCTATGTGAAGCATCAAAGTTCTGATACTCATGTCTATACTAAATTATAATTAAACCCCCCCAAAATTATCAACATACATTGCAGAAAAAAAAATGTATTTAAAACATCAATGCCAAAATGTCATGATACTTTTTTTGGTGATGTATGACCACCTCTTCTTGCACAGTTACAGAGTGGCACATCTTTGCCCTTTTCTGTGACCTGTCCAAATTTCATCCCTCTTCATTTGCTACAGCCATGAATAACATGGAAATGTTACTCTGAAGCAAGTCAGATAGGTATGACAGGATCCCACCTTCTCATCTTCTGTTCTCCCTCTTTCTTTCTTTTCTCTCCTCTGTGTGTTCAGCCTGCAACTTTGTATACTTCAGAGCACTGTTTTGTGACTGACATGTAAGATGTTTGAAGAAACAGATCAAGGTATCCCATAAATGTAATAATACCCCACAGAGCTAAATAAGCTATGGAAATCATTCTGCTGAAAATGGTTCCTACAAGCTTTCTTTCCTGGAGCAGAGCAGTGAAGTCTCTAAAGCACTTACTGTCCTCAAATGCTAGGGTAGTATATCCATGTTTCATGGTTTATCTGCTCTGCCAACTTCCCCTATCATAGCATTATTTTTAAGGAACAGGAAGTTTTATTTAGCGTTTACATTAATTTCATTTAACTCTCAAGGTTGCAACAACCTTGGAGTTCACTGCTGCGTCAAGCTTCCTGGACTTGGACGTCAGCTTGCAAATTGCAGATGACTTAGGATCTCTGCAGCTACATACCAATTCTGTTATGGGCAATAGCAACTCGCTGCCATCTCCTTCTTCCACATCCTCTCTGAAAGCTATTGTTTATAAAAGAAATAACCATTTTAATCATTGGACCAGTAGGCAGAAACCAAACACCGACTTAAGTTTCTTTTGAAAAATGTAACTTCTCTCACCTACAGTGAGCTACATGTAATATAGATGTCTATGCTTGAATGAGTTTATGCTTCTCTCCTTAGCCAAGGGAAAGAAACTGGCAACTACAGAGTGTGAGATTCATCTTTTTTAGTCACCCATTCAAATCAGCCGCTAGTGTCTGTTTTTCCTTACTAGTTATGAAAAGAATTAATGTCTAGTTCAGACAGTCTCTGAAAAAAAAAATTCAAAAATGCTTACAAAAATGTTTTCAAAAACGTTTCAAAAATGTTTACAATGACACAACATGGAATTATTCAATACAACAAGATCTTCCTACTTTTAAGAAGTACATGGTAAGCCATACATAGTAAAAATGGAGTTCTGAACCTATGTTGGATTCACAATTTATTGCACTGTTTTTTACTGTTGTGACGATATATTTCAGTGATGTGATTTCAGAGTTACAGCAACAACCACAAAATCGGAGCCAAGTCTTAGATTCCCTTGCTGTATGTAATAGCAATTGACCAATTTCATTAGTTTGGCTACTCTAAAGAGGTTAAGGTTGGCTATAGAAGCCAAAGCCCTGATGGGATCACTGAGAATTTGATACTACATTTAAAATAAAATAAAGAGTATATCACAGTGATGATAAACTACTCAGTGATTTTAATAAATTAAATACTTGTAGTCTTCAATCTACCTAATGTTTTGCATATGAAACCATCTGATTTGTGGCTCTGAAAATACATCAGCCTGAAATTTACACTATGAAAAATGCAATATATAAATTATACTAAAAGGTAATACCCACATTACACTCAAGAATTGTTCAAGACATTAGGTAAAAATTAGGGACCATAGTATTGGATGACATAATCTGAAGGATTACTGTTCAAGGAAAATACTGATTAAAATCTAAATCAAGATGTCCATGAAACATGCTCCCTCCTAGTACTTCGAGTGATTAGTGTCATGATCTTCTTGAAAAATCTCCTGTTGGAGACCTTTATCCTCACTTAAAAAAAAAAAAAAAAAAAAAAAAAAAAAAGCAAATTGCTGGGGACAACTAATATCTGCTTGTTTTTACAGTGAAGACTGAATTGGTTATCCTCAGTCATTTGGTTCCATAGTTATGATTCTGTCACTGGCAAGGTTAGTTTCCATCTTAAAATTGTCCTACATTCCCAATATTTCAGAATGAGGTATGCAAGTATCTCTTGAAAAAAAAAACAAGTGAGAATAAATTTCATTTAAGAAGTGTTGGGCTTGATGCTTCAAAACTTCTCTTCAAAAATCAGTGAGTGTTTAGAACTTTATGGGCAATGGTCATTAACAGCATTTCCAAAGCAAATAATGATGCACATAAATCACAGTTCTTTACTTGTAGCACATCTATACAGTAGGCCAGTAGGCCATAGACATTATTGTTAACAGGTATAATTAAATTGCGCACTGCATCACTAGTAATAAACTAAAATGACCATCCAACAAACTCCAGATGGATGAGTCCTAGCCTAGGCTCTCCTGCTGATCGGTGAGTCTGTCTGAATTACTCAATTTCTTGTCATTTTATTATTCTTCATTTCTTCGAACTGTGAATGGTACGGCAGGAAAGGGCTAAGGAAAATTCACCCAAGTTGTGGGTGGCTGATGACCATGAACTTTCCTTGGGAATGGGCAAGGAGCAGGCTATGAATGGAATGCATTTTTCTGGTAGCAGCAGTCTCCTCTCTGGCCACACTGCAATGCTGTAGTCTCTGCATGATGGGTGACAGGGATACCTCTCTGCATGGGAGGGGTACAGGATTCAGAACACGGCCATGAAGACCACTAGAAGTTAAATGGTCTTCCTGTCTGGTTCACTGCTGAGCATGAATTTCTTATTCTGTATCTTATCCCAGTACAAATAAGTGGTAGCTTATTAACACAAGATCTGACAGAAGTTGAACCCTCCCTGAACGAAATGTTTTTCTCCAACCTCAGTAAGATTACAATGACTGTAGTGATATACCTCCCCAGGAATACCTGTACCTCCAGTTACATGTGTGTGTAGCATCTGAGCTGAATTCTTTATTCAGTCTTGGAAAGCATGCTGATTTCCACATATCAGTACTTACACATGAGTAAATTTGTGGTGTAGGAGTATATTGGAAAGAAGGACAAATGCAACAGTTCAGAACTTGCCTTTCCAAAAGTAAACATGAAGCAAAGAAATTTACGCTTAGCACAAAGGGCCAGTTTAGCTCCAAGAGGCCAGAAGTCCAACATATCTTCAAAAGAACTGATAAGGAAATGGAATTTCCATTCACAGGAAACTCCAGTATATAAAAAATAGTTTCAAACCCTGAATAATATTAAAAATAATAAAATAAATAAAATTATTTTTTCAATCTCAAATAGTTTCATGGAAACACCACCAAAACACATGGGAGAAATAAAAACTTTTAATTTATAACACCAGCAATGAAAATAAGTATATATTCAATATAATATATAGCTCTATGCATTTATATGGTTATTTTAAGAGAAACATGGAAATACAGCTAAATAACAGTTCTAACCTCTTAGTTTAAAATAGTCAGATTAAAGGAAGCTCTTCTGGAAGCACAGAAATAACATGAAAAAGTAGAAATTGTTGCTTATATCAAAACCAACAAGGTCTCATGTCCTTTTTTTTTTCCCTTTTTTTTTTTTTTTTTTGAAAGTCAGCTGTTCCATTGAGAACATTCTGTTCAACTCTGGACTTGAAACCTTCTTTTCTTGCCTGGCAAGTTTTTCCTAGAAGCACTAAATCCCTTTTACTTGGCTTCTCTGTGTAGATAAACTGCTGGATAAACATTAACTAATTCATTTTTGGCCTAATTCTTGTTCCATTACAAGCATCTAAAAGTCAAAGGACAAATTTTCCTTCAGTACAAATCAAACAGGATGTCATTAACCTACATAAGAATATCAAACCAACTTCTACTACTCCATAGCAAATTCACTTTTAGTGAATTCTGTGCATCTTCACTGATCTGATAATATTAGCCAGTTTAACCTTCTCCAATAGCTGCCTACAAGCATCAACAGAAAGGGGGAGAGATCAGTTTGGCTGTACAGGGAAAAAAAGATCTGAAATAAAGCCCGCAACTGTTGAAAGATGTTGTCTTTTCATTACTTGAAAAAAATATTCTTTTTACAGAAAAATATGCAGGATACTTTTAAAACAAGTTTGAGTGGGTCCAAGTGATGATTTGTGTGATAATTCTCTCCCACATATGGTTAAGGTAGTGCCTTAGTGCTATACAGTGCTAGCACAGAGACTAGCTCAGTGCATTACCACTGACTGCTTCCATAATCAAGGCAGAATTTTTGCAGAAATACAAAAAACTGGACACTCCTTAAATGAATTGATGTGATTATGCAAGTTATGTAAGATTTGTTTGTGTGTTCAAGAAACGTTTAGATATAGCGTTGAGAGACATGGTTTAGTGGGGTTATTGGTGGTAGGTGGATGGTTGGACTGGGTGATCTTGTAGGTCTTTTCCAACCTAGCTAATTCTATGATTCTATGATTCTAAGATTACGTGAAAAGCTCTTATGAGAGAAGAAAGACATTACATTGCCTTTTACTTGAACACGACCAAGTCCCAAATAGCTTTAGAAGAGATCCAACACATAAATCATAATCTCCTGTTAAATATTATGGAATAACTGACATCTCTGTTGTTAGAAAGGTTTAGAGTCAGGCCTGGTAGTGGATCTGTGCTCTCATCATTATGGAGGCTGATAATGTTCTAATACAGTTCCTAAACCTGGAAAAGATCAATTGTTATGCCCTTCACATAATGCTATTTCATTAATAAGCACAGATGCTAAAATCTGGCCCAGATAATGACTAGCAGATTAACTAAATTATTTCCGTGCTTTTAGTCCAACTGGGATTTGTGTATGGCAGTTGAGCTGAGGAGAATTTAGCCTTCTGTATTCTTGAAGCATTAGAGAAAGTCAGACTTAACACAGCAAACAAAGAGCAGACAAGAAAGTTAGTTTAGTTATGTGGAATGGTTTTCCTCATCATAACATTAAAAATAGTAAATTTTGGAAGACAATTTATTGCTTAAATTAAAGCTCTTTACACCTCCTTCGTAGATAATGCTTAAATGCAATTCTTTCTCCTTATTCAGCGCAGACTGAGAAAATGAGACAAAGTTGTCACTGCACTGTAGAGTTTGACTGGATGATCATTATTAGAACACATCCATGAATGGAGTCTGGCATCAAAGTAAAACCAGTAGAATGAAGTCACAAAAGGGCTTTGATGCCATTTGAGTTTGTATTCCCTTTGAAAACAGTATTAAATTTTAAGAATGAGGAATTGTGGAGGCAGCCCTGCTCTAAGACCTGAAATATTAGTCTGTTTAGCTACACATGTTAGTAACCTTCTCTATACCTTAAAAAGCTCTTCAAAAAGTGAAATTGGAAAAATTCAGGACACAAGAGATGTGTATTTTTACATGTCTTATCTATGAACTCAAGACCAATGTCTCAATGACTAATAATTCTGTGTGACACATGCTGAGACCGTCCCTGCTCCAACAATTTCACTTTCTAACTAGAGAAGACAGTTATTCGAAAGGGAGAAGACGGTAGAGAAACTTAGTTGGCCAAGACCCTTCAGCTCACCAACATCAAAGCTGAATTTAAAACCCAAGTCATAAATGCCAAGCACTTTTGTGTAATTACACCAAGAAACACACAAGTTCATGGCCATGTTCTGGGCACTGCTGGGGCATCGCTACATCATCCTTTGATTTTCTGCCAAATATGCAGATCTGTCACAACCAGTTT
This sequence comes from Numida meleagris, assembly GCF_002078875.1. Classification (NCBI taxonomy): domain Eukaryota; kingdom Metazoa; phylum Chordata; class Aves; order Galliformes; family Numididae; genus Numida; species Numida meleagris. The sequence goes on from NC_034410.1 coordinate 137,961,668, forward strand.
TTACAGCTATGCACAGTCACTGTAGTCTGCAAGCACAGATATCGAGGGTAGTGGCAGACATACAACTTGAGGGTTGTGCTGACAGTCAGAGGGTTTCCAGCAGCTAGAGAAATGGGAGTGACAAGAACCTCATAAAGTTTGACCAAAAAAAAGTGCAGAGTCCTGCACCTGGGGAGGAACAGTCTCAGGCACCAGAGCATGTCAGGGGCCACTCATCTGGAAAGCAGACCGACAGAAAAGGACCTGCGGGTCCTGGTGGACATCAAGTTAAGCATAAGTCAGCCATATCCCTTTGTCACAAAGGAGATCAACAGACTCCCTAGCTGAATCAGGCAAAGTATCACCAGCAGGTCAAGAGAGGTGATCCTTTCCCCCTACTCAGCATTGGTGAAGCTGTACCTGGAGTTCTGTGTGCAATTCTGGTCTATCCCATACAATAAAAGTATGAAAATATTAGAGAGAGTCCAGGGAAGGGCCATGAGTAAGGTACTGGAGCATTTCTCCTATGAGGAGAGCCTGAGAGAGCTGGGACTGTTCAGCTTAAAGAAGAGAAGGCTCAGGGAATCTTATCAACGTCTATAAACGCCTGAAGGGAGAATGCAAAGTAGATAGGACCAGGCTCTTTTCATAGAATCATAGAAGGAGCTAGGTTGGAAAAGACCTACAAGATCACCCACTGGTGCCCAGTGCTAGTTCAAGAGGCAATGGGAGTAAACTGGAAGACAGCAGGTTCCATCTGAACATCAGGAAACACTTTTTTTTAGTGTGCAGGTTATGGACCACTTGCAAATGTTGTCAAGAGGTTCTGGAATCTCCTTCTTGGACATCTCCAAAAGTTGATTGAACACAGGCCTGGACACACTGCTCTGGGTGTCCTGGGTTGGCCCTGTGATTATGTAATAGCATCCATCAGCAATCCTACTGTTCTGTTTTCTGTACTTTCTGCATAGTTCTTTCTTTCTTGGCTGTCAGTTGCTCTATTTGATCCATTCTTTGATTCATTGGCTCCCAAAGCATTTCATGTGTGCATCCAACAATTCTCCTCTCAACATGTATCCAACAAAACTGCTTAGAAGAAAAACAGTGATTAAAATGAAGCTATGATAAACACTTGTAGCATTTCCTGATGATTTGTCAGATCAAATATTTTTTATATATTTTGTGAAACAAACAATTAATTTTGGTGGAAAGGCAAGAAACAAAAGTTCACTCTGAATACAATTAACTCTGGATGTAAAGGACAGTATTAACAGGTAAAGTGACAGGTAGCATAAGAATTACCCCAGCAGCTCAATGAGTATACAGCAAGTAGTGTGCATCGTCTTGTAGACAGTCAGTTGTGGAAAGCATGGTGTTCCAATTTTGAGTCAGCTCCCAGAAACAAAAAGACCTCATGCTCTGGAGATTTAAGTTAATGTAGCACCAGGAAAGTGAATAAAGATTGGTTACACTTGCTGAACACCCAAAGTATTTTCTTCCCATCTGTCAAAATACTGCTAGGGCCACACAGTAGAGCAAGACCTGTGGGGCAGATCCACAGAGCTGTTACAACAAAATGGAAGTTATATAGTCCCCAGGGTGTCTCTTGAACACTCCTGGTACGCAAAAGCAGTCAGCTCGACTCAAGCTCCTTACTGAAGATGATACTTGTCCTGAATAAGCCAGACACAACATTGTTCAGAGAAGAGAGAAGCAGCCTGTTTTTACAGATGTTTGTATCCCCTTATCCACAGCCTGCAATTAGACACAATCCTGAAGTTAGTGAGCAGTGCAACCAGGCACTCGATTTACTCAGCTCCCAGTGAAATCAGCAGCAGCAGGGGGGGGTGGGGCTCAACAGTTTTTAGGAGAGCTAGATGAAGCTCTGTACAGGAGCCAGCTCACAAAGCAGCAAACATCTACAAGTCTTGACTGTTTAGGCCACATAAGAGTAAACAGCTTAAACAGGGCATGTGAAAAATAAGTATAATATTTAGGATTACATATCCCATCTTTTATCCTTTCACAGTCTCCACTAAGATTATCCCGCCCAATTCAAAAGGCAATCAGTTCGAGAGAAACTTTGATTCAGAAGATCTCTGATTAGAGATACAATTTTTCTGAGACAATAAGCTATCTGTGATAACAATTGCTGTATTACTCATTAATTCAGGTTTATGGGAGACACTTCTGAAAAACAAAAGCTCTTCAGACTAGTAACCTACAGAAGATTCATTTTATCTCTAAAATACTGTTTAAATTTCAAAAGTAAATAGTGTTACTCAAAGATCTGAAGGAAATGGAACTGAAGCCCTCAACTCACATTAAATGTTGATAGGAATTGGCAGGATAATATAGAAAATTGACATGATATTTTGGTTTCTAAAAGGCAAAAGATCTTTAGAAAAAAACAACTCATGGAGGAGAGACAGAGAAACAGACGGTGAAACAAGTGATTATTCAGTTGTTTTCCTGAAATGTCAATTAATACAATGAAAAGTTTCAGCAGATGTTCAATTTTTTATGTAGAAAGTGGAAAAATTTGCAAGAACATTTCATTTTTATTAAATCCCAGGTTAAACTTAAAAGGAATGAGTTTTTATTATTTTACATCTCAAAATATATTTGAGAAGGTTTAGTGAAAAAGATTTGATAAAACAAATCGAAAAAAAAAATAAATCCAAGTGAAATCTTTGAACTGAAAATTACTTTTGACTTTAAGTATTTTTTTAAATCTTTAGTGACAGAAATGAATAGCAGTAGCAAAAAAAAAAAAAAAAAAAAAGGAAAGTTATAGCAACAGTTAGTGCAAAATGGAAATTCTGGGTGCTGCATAGAAATGCATTTGTTTTGTCCATACAATGCAAAATTAGTTTCTGGAAGATGTTAATAACTAGAGGAAGGTACATTACCTGCTTTATGTGCTAAATGCTCAGCTGAGAATGTAACCCCGAGCACCTGTAAAACTCTAACCTGCATCTAGGACAGAGATCAGTTACAACTGAAACAAACTCCAAAGTTGTTTGCTGTTGTTTGTGCTTAGAATGCACAACCCCAACCAGGAACACATCTGGCAAGAATTTGTGAGAAATGTCAACTCCATTTGCCCTCTGTGGTGCACCTACATGGGCAACATAGTGTGGATTTGAGCCTAATCTCAAGTTATGAATCTCCTGCTCTGTTTGCATGTAGGCACATGCTCCATGTGGATGCAAGCCAAGGTCTAGAGTGCAGTAGAGCAAGAGCCAAAAGAAAGAGCCCAGTGGACTGAGCAGAGTGGTCAGCAGTGCACCAGGAGACACCGTTTCCCCAGCAATTAGGTACTGCAGTGAAGGCTGAGCCTCAACTGGGGGTCAGAAGCAGTTGCTGGGGGGACAGGACAGAAGCAAATTTCACCTTTCTCTTTCTTATACCATAAAATAAGTGTGGTCTTGCTGGTGCAAGTCACAGGTGCAGGGACAAGAAGGTGATCACAAACATTTAGTGTGGATTTACCAGGGGCAAGTTGTGTTGACAAACCTAATTGCCTTCAGTGATGAAATGTCTCTTTATGTGGATAAGGAGAGAGTGGTGGGTGCAGTACATTTGATTTCACTAAAGCTTCTGTCCCATCATCAGCAGATTTCTCATTTGGTAGCTGAGGATTTACAGTTCACTAGATGTCATGAAAGTTGCCTAGACACCTATCCCAAAGGCTACGAATCAATGTCTTGACAACCAACTGTTGGTCAGTAAAAATCAGTATCAAGGATCTGGATAATAAGACAGAATGAACCCTAGCAGTTTTGAAGGTCATAAAACATAGACCTTAACCATAAACCATAAAACATGGTTTGGGTTGGAAAGAATCTGTAAAAATCATCTAGTTCCAACCTTCTTGGTGTAGGGAGAGAAATATTCTACTAGACAAATTTGCTCAAAGGCCCATTCAATCTGACCTTGAACAATTGATCAAGGGGCACCCCAAGGATGGAGCATCCACAGGTTCTCTTGTCAGCCTGTTACAGTGTGTCACCATCTGCATGGTAAATAATTTCTTCCTTATGTATAAACTTTCATCTTTATGTCTAGATGCAAGGAAATAAAGATGTTAGGAAATTAGGAGTCGGTTAACACAATGAAAGGCAAAGTCTCAACATAGAGTGACCTTGACAAACCTGAGAATGGAGCTAATTAAAAAAATTATAAACATCACAGAATAAAATTGTAGAATCACAGAATCATTGAAGTTGGAAGAGACCCTTAAAGGGTCTCTAGTCTAACTCCCCTGCAATGAACAGGGACACCTACAGCTAGAGCAGGTTGCTCAGAGCCCCGTCCAGCCTGACCTTGAATGTCTGCGAGGACAGGGCATCCACTGCCTCTCCGGGCAACCTTTTTCAGTGTTTCTCTACCTTTTCGTAAAAACATTTTCTTTGTATCCACTCCAAATCTCCCCTGTTCTAGTTTGAAACCATTTCTTCTTGTCCCGTCACAACAGACACTGCTGAAGAGTCTGTCCCCTTTTTTCTTATAGTTCCCTGTTAGATACTGAAAGACCATTAACAGGACTCCCTGGAGCCTTCTCTTCTCCAGGCTGAACACCCCAGCTCTCTCAGCCTGTCCTTGTAGAGGTGATGTTCCATTCCTTGGATCATTTTTGTGGCCCTCCTCTGGACGTGCTCGAACAGATCCATATCACTCCTGTACCGAGGACTCCACATCTGGATGCAGTACTCCAGGTGAGGCCTCACTAGCACAGAGTAGAAGGGCAGGATCACTTCCCTCACCCTGCTGGCCATGCTTCTTTCAATGCAGCGCAGGATACAGTTGGCTTTCTTGGCTGCAAGGGCACTTTGCTAGCTCATGTCCAGCTTGCCATCCATCAGTACCCTTGGGTCCTTTTTGGCAGTGCCATGCTCTATCATTATCATTACATTTCCCAGCTTGTACTGCTAAGTGGGGATTTCCACAATCTAGGTGAAAGACCTTGCACTTGACTTTGTTGAACCTCATGAGATTCTCCTGGGCCCACTGCTCAAGCCTGTCTAGGTCCCTCTAGATGACAGCCCATCTGTCTGGTGTGTTGACTGCACCCCACAGCTTGGTGTCATCAGCAAACTTGCTGAGGGTGCACTCAACCCCACCGTTGATGTCATTAAAGAGACAATAAAGACTCTTGGTTCCCCCTGGGGAACGCCACTTGTCACCAATCTCCATCCAAACATTGAGTCATTGATCACCACTCTCTGGACTTGATCCTGCAGCCAGTTCTTCCTCCTTGAACAGTTCACCCATCAAATCTGTATCTTTCCAGTTTGAAGAGAAAAATGTCTTGGGGGACTGTGTCAAAGGCCTTACTGATGTCCAGATAGATGACATCAGTGGCTCTTCCCTTGTCCATTGATGCAGTGACACCATCATAGAAGGCCTCTAAATTGGTCAGGGAGGACCTGCCTTTGGTGAAGCCATGCTGGTTATCCCATATCACCTCCCTCTCTTCCATATGCCTTAGCATAGCTTCCAGGAGGATCTGCTCCATGATCTTTCCCATCTCAGAGGTGAGGCTAACAAGCTGGTAGTTTCCTGGGTCATCTTTTCTGCCCTTCTTAAAAATGGGTAGGACACTGCCTTTATTCCAGTCACTAGAGACTTCACCTGACAGCCTGGACTTTTCAAATATCATCAAGAATAACTTGACGACTACATAAGACAGTTCGCTCAGGACTCTGGATACAACTCATCAGGACCCATAGACTTACGGATGTTCAAGTTCCTCAGGCAGCCACAAGCCTGATCTTTGCTTACAGCAAGAAGGGCAATTCTCCCCCAGTTCCCACCTTCTGAACCATCTGCTCAAGGGCTGTGTGTACAGCAGTCGGTAGTGAAAACTGAGGGAAAAATTACTGAATAACTCCTTCATGTCTGTTGCCTGCCTGTATTGCTCACTAGGGAGGCTACGCCCTCTTGGACTTTCCATTTCCAGTTGATGTACCTATAAAAGCCTTTCTTATCCTTCCTTTGCACCCCTTGCCAAGTCCAGTTCCAGTTGGGCCTTGGTCTTCCTGATCCCATCCTTACAAAGCCTAGCAACATCCCTATTCTTGTCCCAAGTTACCTGGTCCAGCTTCCACTGCCTGTGCATATTCAGCAATCTGAATAAAATTAATAAAGATGATGTAGCCAAACTTCTCAGTAGTGGCAGATGGTGTAATGATGGGCAAAAGCTACAAGATGTGGCTTGGGAGGCTCAGCTGGGATATAAGGAAAAGCTTTACTGGAGCAAGTACCCAGAGATGCTGCAAAATCACCATCCTTGGGGATTTTCATGGCTTGGCTAGACAGTGAGGCAAGGAGTGCTGGCAGTATTCCTGCACTGGGGAGGGAAGATGGTCCGAATTAACTCCAATCAGTTTTTCCATGATTTTATGAAACCTGTGGTAATTTCTAATTCATTTCATTCTGCAATAATCACTAATAGAGAAAACCCACTAATTGCTGACTTTACATTGATATTTATAGAAAATATAATTGCTATATTTCTTTAGCTTCTTTTCTCTAATGATTATTTAAGCCATTTATTTTGCCACTCTTAGACTTCAGTTCAATTGATACATTTGTATGACTTTATATTTAGCAAATGCTGTGGCTGTATGAATAGCCTCATCCAACTGACATGGTTAAATTTCACATGAGGCAGAACATCATGGTCCTGATGACTCACTGTCACTGAAGATATTTCTATCTGAGTTACTTATGCCATTTTGCATGGTTACTCTATATGCCTTCATCTCTTCTCATAAGCTGTTATTCACAGTTATTACCTTCATATATATTACAAATTACACATAGTGGCCCCCATTTTAAGAGAAATGTCATTAGTAGGAAACAAAGCAGGGTGCAGAAACATGAAGCGGGAGAAGAAATAGAAACACAAATAACCAGAACGACTCATATTGCTGTCTGAAGTTATTTCCATGTTTCCTGATTCCCACTAGATCTCCTTCTCCATAAGACCATGTAGCCATGATGATGACACTGCACAGTAATTTCTATACCTGTCTGTCTGTCTGCAGAGGATGGGTTTTTATTCAGTCTGTTATATGCATAAAAGAGTTTCGTATTCTCTGGGAGGTAAAGGGTAAAATTCATTATAAAGTTGAAGGCACTGACTTGAGTGTAGAAGCACTTATTAATGTCCTGATTCAGATCTCAAGAATCTCTCCAACAAAGGAGGCTCTTCTGCTAGTGAAGCACAATTTGAGACTCATAGCTTGTATACACAGGGAAAATTACCAGTGTAATTATGCCAGTATAATTATACTAGCTTAGCTTTGCCAATAAAATTTTCCCTCTATGGACATTTCTGTCCCCATATAAAAATACTTCTTTTCTATGGAGATCATCTCAATAAAATTTAAACCAGGACATTTGTCTTGAGATAAGAAGGGCACAGGAAGTTTAGCTGTCAGGATATACTGGGACAACCATACTTCTGTGTTTGGACATTTCAACATAGGCAAGCTTTCAGCTGTACACAGGAGTGTGAGATTTTGTCTTCTTGATAAAAGCTCTGGGTTTAAATGTTTTCTCATTGCTTCATTCACTGAAGTCAGAATAAATAATTATAAAAGAGAATCAGCTCGGTAATTGGATCTGATAAGCATATATCTCTGCTCAGCAAATTGTTGTGCTTGCCTCATTAGGATTAACCATCCTGCAAACAAAGAAGCCAAGTCACAGCTTCTAAGGATGCAGAGCCAGATGGAAGTTCCTATTCAAAAAATGTCTCAGGAGATGTCATAGTATCTTTCATTAAAAACCATTATAGGTATAACCCTAAGAACCACCTCTAAGAAGGGCAAACTGGGGGCCTAACTAGTGCTGGGGAAGCATTTATAAGGGTCTCATAAAGGGTCTCGTCTCAATTCTTATTTTTTAGCTGAGATGTTGCATTTCAGAAGTATGTGTTAGACAGCCCATAGCCTGATGAAAATCTCTTTACCTGGATCTTCATGAGAAAAGCCTTCAGAGTCTTAACATTAAAGCTTTGTTGGCTCAACTCTGCCCTGTGGTTAGTCACAGAGACTCACAGCTCTTTAAGAACAATCACGTTAAGAATTTTATTAGTAACTGAAAATCACTCTTGCAATGTGTGAAAGAAAGAAACAGGAAAAACACTCTACCACTGGGTTTTCCCCTACTGCTTTTACAGAAACCACTCCATTAAAAAATGTAAGCTCTCAGAGCATCTATTCACCATCTCCTGATTTCCATTCTACCCAGTTTGGAACTATTTTGGGGCAGAGACTTATAGGAAATGTCCACTCCTGTGCAGACAGCATAGCATGGATTTGAGTCTAAGCTCCAGTTCTGGCTCTTCTGCTTATATAAGCTCAGGTATAGTCTGAAGCCATGGTCTGTAGTGAATCATAGAATCATAGAATATCCCAAGTTGGAAGAGACCCATAAGGATCATCAAGTCCAACTCCTGGCAGTGAAGAGAAAGAAAGACAAGAGGAAAAGTACAGGGGATGGGGGAGAGAGGTCAGTGGTGCACCAGGGCACATCTCAGCTCTTCTGAAGTGCCACAGTGAGGGCTCTGAGCCTGGCCCATAGCAGCACCAGCACCCAGAAAGGAGAAGGGAAAGGAGCAAACCACAGAACTGACCTTATGTAAGCCTACTCGTGGGTTAATCCTTTGTGTAAAACACAGCCTGTGAGAAGTGAAAGAATGAATACCAAGACCCTGAATGCACAACCAAAATCTGCCTCCAATCTTTGTGTATGTTTGAAGTACAAACAGTACATTTGACAGACCTTGCTCAAAAGCCTGGCTTAGTAAGAAGGAAAAACCCAAATTTACCTGGTATGAATTTAAGAAAATGGTATCACACTTTCTTCAGCATTAGTAAAGTAGGGCCTGAACCCTAGAAAACACCATACGCTTCCTAGAAGATGTCTGTAGTGAACATCCCAGCTCTTAGAACATGCTAAATTTCTCCGGGGCAGAGGCATCCCTACTCCCTTTTCATAGTTCATGTTCCAGGACTCCTCCTTTCAGGATTATTCAGCCACTAGATGTCTCTGTGTACTACAGGGCAAAGCAGAGAAGATGAACTTCTGCCCAAATCCAAAGGTGGAAAGCAAGGAGCACAGAAGGCTTTCTGCTTGTGTCTCAGATTCCTGCCTGCATGATGTAGCAATGGAATGATTTTCACTTGCTGACAGACTATGCAGTTGTGAGCTTACTTCAAGGAACATGCTCCCTCTTGCATGTCCTAGCTTGAATTACTGAGCCGGAATTTGGGAATATACACAGAAAAATGGGAAAGAAAAATCTTAAGCCTCTCAAGTGACTTAAAATAAACTTTTCTAAACTAATTGACTTATTCCACAGAGGAAGGAAAGACTACAGCAAATACTGTTACCTATTCACTACAGTGGATAAGTCATTAAAAAGCATTTGTTCCCCCAGACCCCCTCCCTCTGTTAATTCTGCCATCTATACTCACATATACTATTATTTTCAAAGACCGTTCTTGTGTTCAAGGCCCATATTTAGCTCATCAGCACTTTAGGGCATGTAAGGTCAACAGCCATAAAAAAAGGTTGTGCAAATCTGATGGGGTCTGCAAAAAAGGTCAACCTGTGAACTGACGAGAGGTAGAAATCAATAGATGAGGAATGTGTTTGAGTGACTGCAGAGTGATCTTTTGCCTGACAAACAACCTTCCTCGTTTGTGAGAGCTGGGACACACAACTGCTCTGAACTCTGCAGCAAAACACACAAGGGGAAAATAATGCCTTTTATTTTTTTTCCCCTGAAACACAAATATAGTACTATGGACCCAGCTCCATGAACTGCTGACACCAGAGCTACACTGACAAGCTGTGTATGTCAGCTTGGAAATGTTCTTTCAAAGGACTTAATTTCTAGAAGGAAAGAGCAAGGCAAATATGTCAAACTAGGAACCCATGGAAGGGAGGCTACATAAATCATACTTTTGACAAGCTTACCCAGAGACTTCCTTCCCATTTTTACAATCCTAATCACAGCTTGCTTGTAAATGTAAAAGGCAGCACATGATGGGCCTCATCTGCCAATAGTGATGCACTGTATCTGCAAGCAGAAATTCTCCAGTAGTATTAGGACCACCACACTAGTTCACAGGAAGCTTTACACATATCAGTGAGGGGTTTAAAATCTCAAATAAAAAGCTGGTACGTTAAAGGAGATTTCCAATAGTATATCTTATTACTCATGTAAAGTCAATGGGAAAAGTTGCCAGCATTCCTTTGTGTTATAATCATTAAAGAGCAACCGCCAGTGTTCCCACACTTTTAACTTTTGCAAAATCATTGCTCTTTGCCCTTTACCACATCTGTGTTTGCATAACCAAATGGTGTACAGCTTGTCAACACCTCTTTATGCCTTACCTTCTTCCCTCCAGGGTTCTGTTTATGTGTCATCAGAGCAATTCCACTTCTGAGGTGCAGAACATCCTTTTTCATAGTACACAAAAGAGATCAATAATTACCATATTAATTCTCAAGCACAAGCTCTGAAGGGATGGAAATGGCCTGTATAATCAAATCCAATTTTAGGAGAAACAACTCGTCTAATTGCCTCACACCCTGGACTGTGGGGGTTCCTTTCTGGTTGTGTTTGGTGTCAAGTAAAACCATCCAGTACATAAGCAGGAGGGAAGAATACACCTGGCCCAGTGTTACCCTCTGGCCAGAGTCACTGCAAGTCCAACACCAGTTCCCTCACCCCATTAACACATGTGATGCAGTGCCCATGAGGTCAGTTCACAAGGTATAGAAATGTGCCACTACTGCTAGCCAGAGGACTGTGGCAATATCTGTCTTTGGTGGAATTTGGGTGCCCTAGAGCCATTTTCAGTCACCTCACTTGAACCTAAGTCCCTGAGTTTCTTTTCCCATTGGTGTTTCCCAGCAACTTCCTGCTCTGGACCTTGCTTACGTTGGCTGAATCACTCCTTCTTACTCTTCACCAAGTAGGTGTAGGGAATTGCCATGACTTTAGTCCAGCTGTGAAAACAACCTCTCAGTCCAAGACATGACTTGGACAGGTATTCAGGACTATGAGATATTGGAGGTAGCAATAATCTAATCAAATTCTACTATTCAGAGTCACTGAGGTGCTTCAATCTCTGCTGGTACAAGTGCTTCAGGAGCAGCCTGGCTTGCTGTAGAAGGCATCTAAATTGTTGTAATTCAGAGACAGACAACGAGGCTCTGACACACTACCTCGGAGAGGTCAGATTTATTAGATGTGCTCAGACTATGCCTAATACCGACAGCATCAAAACAACGCTTAGAGTTCTGACTCCTACTTGCATGAGGACATTTGAAGAACAGATTCTGGTGCCTGTCCAGACATATACCTTTGCCTACTGCTTCCCAGAAGTTAGCCAGATGTCCTCTCAGTCCACTCAGAAATGAATCACGCCTGTAAAAGTTCAGTAAACTCACTATATTGCCAATATGCTCTTTCAGTGACCTACATTGAATCCAAGGTGCTCAAACTTAGATGCTATGAATCACCCTGATGGATTAGGTACCCACTAATCTCAACTTTGTGACACTTACATTTGATGTTTGTGGTAGTTTGAACTTAGATTTTATCCCTCAGTTCAAATTGTAGCAGCTTTTTCAAGCACTCGAACTTCTGCATTCAGTCTTTGACAATAAACACATGGAAATTTGGATAGTTTCTTTGAATCTCAGACTCTGGGTTACCTTTTAAGGAAAACTTTCCTTGATGTCTCAGCTATAGCTATTGTTCAGCAGTACCACCTACTTCAACAGCAAACAGACATTTGCTGGTCTTGATTTTTAAGTTCTATTCCACCTCTCTGAATTTCTTTCATGATGTTACATAGGATATTTGCATAAAACTGAGGAACTAAGCCAAATACTTCTTTTACCACTTCAAAGCTGCTGATTGCCATGAAGCTGGACTGGTGTAAATGAGGGGAGAATCTGACGCAAGAGGGTAGTTCAGTATAATTATATATTATATATTCATTGTCCAATACCATCAAAAACCAACTTGCTGCAGTTGTGTCTGGCCAAGCCCAAGGTAAGCTTGGACTCAGCTCCATGTTAACCTTGTCAGGCATCTTTGGGATCACAGCTGATTCATGCCCTGCTGGCTAAAGAACTTGCTTTCATCTGTCTGCAACAGACTTAGATATTTTCTAAAGATGAAGTTTAGGCAAGATTTGCACTTTTCTTACAGGTTTGTACACAAGCTACTGGGAATCTTGCATACTGTTTAAGAGATGATATTGCAGAAGGGTATAGACAGTCTGGGAGACAAAATAAATGAAGGAAATAGTTACAAATCTAAAATGGTTATTTTCTTTTGTAAATCAGAAACATTCCTCTGTTCAGTAAACATAAGAATGGGAGAATGGCTGAAATAATTGTGTTTCTCCACATTCCTTAAAACAGGTTATCCTGGTTGAAGTCTCAGGTTTGTCACACAAGCAACATCATAAGTCTGTGAAACAGGAGAGGCTAGTTGGGCTCTCTCATTCCAGTAAATGCCTAGATCACTGTTCTGCATGTACACAGTAGAAAATGGGCTGTGTGAAGTGCTGAGTGCTTCAGATGTATTTCCTAGAAGAAATTAAATGAAATGTTAAAACTCATCAATCATCCAACAATGACAGGTCTTCATTTGGCTGTACAATTTTGGAAGACTGCGTTCCTTTGACTGCATTATTCTTTGATCCAAATAATTGGTAATTAATTTCAATCTGTGAGCATAGTTCAGACTGATCTTAAGTTGATTCATACTATATTAATGCTCAGTCCATCCGAGTATTTCACTATGCACAATAATACTAATAATAGATCTGGACTTGGACTTGAAATAGATCTGAGCTTGTGGTGCAGACTGTATGGTAGAAGTTCAAATGTGAATGTTTTGACCAAATAATCCATCCTCAATGAAAATTAGAATCAAGGTTTTGAAATCAATTGCTCATGAATATTAGGTCTGGCTGTAGGGTTGTTACTCATTCACATTCTGATATAATGTCAGTGCTTAAGATAACTTTTGTGAATGAGCAGATGAATCAGGTATGTGAAGTTGGATTCTAAGTTGCTAGGGTTTTTTTTTGAGTTACAGTGGACACTGTTAACTCCAAAATCTTCTCATGGACTGTGAGCTTGGAAACCCACCACTGAGCTCAGTATGGCTACGTGCACTTGAGATCACTTAGGATTGATCTCTCTTTGAAGCTTTGAGTTGTAGACATTTTTGGTCAATAGCTAGTCATTACAGCTATGGATCACATACAGCAATACTTGAATGTATTTGAATGCATTCAAAGTTTTAAAAATAAACTGCTGTTAGGATAAAACCACATCCATGACAGTTAGCTGACTACTATCTGCTGTTTTGATGTTGGTGCACTGTCTGCTTCTAACAAATAGATCAACGTATTAATTAATGAAAGTAAATTATTTTACTTTTCCATAACTTGTTTGTATTTTGACAGGTTCCCTTTATTCCCTGTTATTTCAGGACATGGTATTGGCATGTCATATCGTGATATAATTCACAGTGACACTGTCAAATGTGGTACAGCAAAATTCCAAGTAAGGAAACAGAGAGATCACACTGTCATGACATGTAATTATTGCAGATAGCAAACTGCTGCAGGTGAAGTCTAATACACTGTCATTAACTAAGAGCATGTACATCCTGCCTGTTATCCACAGCTCAGGCAATGAGGCTTTCTGGACGGAAGACACATAGTCTCATGGCTGGAGGAGTTTTGGTTTTGAGTTCTTTACTTACAGTGACCTCATGAAACCCTTTTAAATTCACTCAGACAACAGTGAAGTAGGGACAGAAAATCACTAAGACATCCTCTCTGAAGCATTAATAGGCTTGACTATTTATTGTTCTAATGTTTTAGAACTTAACCATACTAAAAAAGAACACATGATCTTGATAAGATATCAGTGACTAGCACGTGCAAGACTACTCCATAAGGGAGGATGAGCCAGGAGCGGAGGGTAATGCTGACAGAGTCTGTGACATTGCCCACAACACCTAAACACAGCAGGCAGAGCCAGGTGCTGGTAGCAGGGTCCATTAACAGTCCCAGTGAGGGTAAGGAATGAATCAGGTTCAAATTCTAACCCAATGTCAAGTCAAGAACAAAAGGAAATTTAACTGCAAAATAGGTCCAAGCTCCATCTAGGTAAACATTTGATATCACTCAGGTAGATTTTGAAGATCCAGACCTGAACTCAAACAGAACTCTTGGGTCCATGGGCAAAGGCTGTAGGTGGAAGTCTCAGGTGAAGTTTGGCCACTTAAGGTCTTTTAATGTAGTCAGGGCCCTAAGGGACCTCCTGGATCGTCAGAAATGATCTCTAGTACCACAGTAAACTACATTCAAAAATTCTCTCTGGCAACGTTAGCTTGAAATGCTCAGTTTTCGCTCTTGCTATTCACAGTGAGAAGTGGAATCATAGAATCAGAATATCCTGAGTTGGAAGGACCCCATAAGGATCATCAAGTCCAACTCCTGGCTCCACAAAGGACTCCCTAATGTCTGAGAGCATTGTCCAAACACTCCTTGAACTCTGGCAGCTCAGGGCTGTGCCCACTGCCGTGGGAAGCCCATTCCATCCCTCTTGGTGAAGAACCTTTTCCTAGCCCCTGCCTGACTCTCCCCTGACACAGCTCCATGCCATTCCCTCAGAACCTGTTGCTGTCACAGAGACCAGAGCTCAGCTGCCCCTCTGCTCCCTGTGAGGAGCTGCAGTCGCCATGAGGCCTCCCCTCAGCTCCTCTGCTCTGGGCTGAACACACCGAGGAACCTCAGCCACTTTTCATACCTCTTGCCCTTCAGGTCCTTCACCATCTTTGTACCTCTCCTTTGGATGTTCTTTATGTTTTATGTCCTTATAATGTTCCCAAAACTGCACCCAGTGCTCAAGGTGAGGCTGCGCAGTGCAGAGCAGAGTGGGACAATCCTTCCCCACACCTGGCGGCAATGCTGGGCACAGCTGGCCCTTTTGGCTTCCAGGGCACATGCTGACACAGGTTCAACTAGCTGTCAACCAGAATCCCCAGATTGTTTTCCAGAAGGCTGTTCTCCGGTCTCTTGTGCCCCATTCTGCACACAGAGCCGGGATTGTGCTATCTCAAGTGTTTAGCCTGTCCTAAAATCTCTTAGTTATCCTACAGTTAGGTAAATTCTGTACATTTTTCAGTGATGTCCATTCATTTTCAATCCCAAAATTGGCTTTAGTTCAAGCATGTGAATTTTCTGTTGCTTCCACTTCTGCTTTGCTTTTAGGTTTGGTTTTTTGTTCTTGTTGTTGTTGTTTGTTTTGGTTTGATTTGTTTTGATTTGGTCTCTTTTTGAAAACAATGGTATCAGTACTTCTTTCTCACTACTCTAAGTACCATATCTTCTACACAGTGTTTGCTCATTTACAGCCACATCACAGCAGTGATACCTAATTGGCTTCTGATTGACAAGTGCACGCAACCCTTTGTGTTTTCTGTCCTTTTCAGTAGATGTGGCTTCAGTTCATTGTGAAAATTCTTGTGGTTCCTCTCTAAGGACGTGAACTTGCATCTCCTACAGTTAGACACATATCCATTTCCATTATCTCACCCATCAAAATCCTTCATTGCCTCCCATGTTCTGATCCTCTACTATATTGATGATACCTCTCATCTTCGTGTCAACACCCAATTTCATTTGCACACTTTCTCTGTTTGTGTGAACATTACTAATTAAAAACTTGGCAATGTGTGTCAAGAGCATTCTCTGATGGCTCACATTTTTACCCTCTTCTCATAGAGCCAGATGACAGGCTCATAGAAGAATTCAGGTTGGAAAGGTTCTCTGGAGATTCATTAGGCCGCTGTTCAAAGTAACACTAATATCAAAATTGGTTCAAGTTGCTCAGACCATTAAATCCCTTTTTAACGTGTTTCATCCTTGCCTAATTTCTTGTGCATTTTGAATCTTTTGTAATTTCTTTGTCATCTTTTCTCTATTAAAAGTAGTTCTCATTTCACGCTATATTTAGATGTTTACAGAAGTCCAAATATCTTAGCCCTGTACCACTTAACTTCACTGGAAGTGAAATATTTTTATGTACTTCCCTTTCTGCTACAAATTCTGAATACCCAAATGTTGTTTTGGCCTATCTGGAGATTTCTTCGTATTCCCATTGTCTCTAAGGATTATGAGAATTCATAAAATAGGAAGGACAGATCTTTGAGATCTCAGACTACTATCACTCCTTCCCTAAATCAAATCACACAACACTGAATTATAACTTATGTTCTTGTCTTAATTCTTCTTCTTTTTTCTTCCTACAAATTCTGCAGTCATGCAATCTGTCCTTAAATAAAACTTCCTATTGTCACACTGTAGACCAGCATGTCCATTCTTGAGATTCTTTAAGTCAGCTGGAACATACAAGGAGATTAACACCGACAAACAGTAACTACATCCAACTACAGCAGGATGGATGGATGGA